>NW_015632591.1:0-2792 GCF_001515625.1 Sinocyclocheilus rhinocerous
CATTCAGAGGACTTAAAGCGAAAGTCCCCTAAACGTCCCGAATGGGCGCTGCATGTCCTGTGAACGTCCCCTTGAACGTCTGGAGGACGTCTTCGCGAACGTCTGCTTGACGTCAAGGGGACCCTACACGCTGACGTCCAGGGGACGTTCGCAGATGCCATTTAGGGGACGGCCTGGGGACCTTTTTTTGTTAGCTGGGAATTAACGTTACAGGATTGTGGGCAAGAATCTCAAGCATGAAATCATTGACCGACATAGTCTTAGTCTAACTGAGATATTTCAGTCTAAGAGAGAGAAAGTTGGGCAGCTGTTGACAGCTTTCACAACAAATCAAGGTTGGTCCATATCCGTTATAGACTTGCATTGCATAGTTTTTAGCAGCTTAAGTAATGAAAATGTATCACAGAAAGTTTACAATATTGGTTGTGTAATGCAATTGGTTCTGCTTTCTTGTGATCATTTCTTTAATATTATTCATCAGTGATTCATTTTACTCCCCAACAGACTAAAGAGCCAACTGATACTAGGTCTCTGGTGCTCAGAGGACTCCCTATCGTCATTGGTGACAAACCTACAGATTTCTACAAAGTATGCTTTGTAAGTAACCTGTTTTCTCTCACAATATCTAAAAGGACATACAAACATAATCATTTCACCATTACTTGATAGTTCCTGTGTTTTATAAAACCTCTGAGCATAAAGCCTAAACCATTAACTTATTACAATAGCTCTTTTAGCCGCTTTGGGTGATCTGTTTGCTTAAAGGGTTAGTTCATCCAACATTTGCTCATCCTCATGTTGTACAAACCCTTTGGACTTAAGTTTTTAAGAGTTCTTTTTTGAAATACAATTTTAAGTATAGTTCACCCAAAAATGAAATTTAAAATTTAAACTTTAAAGATTTTTAGCTGAAACTCTGGTCCTTGGTGATTAATTTAATGCAAGTCAATGGCTAGGATCAATTGGAGTAAAAAAAAAACCCAAAAAACAAAACAGGCAAAACAAAATTAATACATGTGTCTCCTGACGATACATTGAGGTCTTATGAAGCAAAACAATCAGTCTGTGCAAGAAACTGAACATTATTTACAGCATTATTACCTTTAATCCACAGCCCCGGCAAACAGTCCTGAGCATGTTTACAAATGTCTGGAGTGCAAACATTGTGTGTTGTATTGGTCATCATCAAAATGGTACTTGAGTGTACTTATCTTGGATCCCACAACCTATATAAAAATAAAAAAGAATTTGCTTGTGCAATCAACTTTTAGGGAAGGAAGATTGCTCATGTGTGAGTTCGCTCCTGCCCATACATTATTATATGCGACAGGAAACTCACGCTCCAGACTGTTGTGAATGTACTCAGGACCGTTTGCAGAGGTTGTGGATGTTTCTCAGACCAATTGTTTTACTTCGTAAGACCTCAATGTATGGTCAGGAGTATCCACGGGTATTAATTTTGTTTTACCTGTGCATGTTTTTTTTAACTATCAAAAATGACAGTTTCCATTGACTTTTATATCAATCACCACAGTTTCAGCTAAAAATCTTTCAAGTTTAAATTTTACTTTAAAATGTCATTTTTGGGTGAACTATCTGTTTTATATCAATCACCAAGGACCACAGTTTCAGCTAATAATCTTTTAAGGTTCTACTGAAGAAAAACTACAGCTTGGATGGCCTGAGAATGTGTAAATTAACAGCAGATTTTCAGTTTTGCGTGAACTGTTTTTAATGGAACATAAGTTTCTGTTCCTACGTTAAAAGTCCATGTTACCAAAATTTAAATAATATTGTGAAGACAACTCCAGCAGTCGTAACAAATTGCTTAACATTATTGATGGTTATGTAATAAGAAATTTCATGATTGTGCTCTTATGTTGTTAGGACTCTGATGACGATTACTGATGACATTGGAATCCTCCTCATTGAGCATGAAGGTGACATGCTCTCATCTTCTCTCCATCTCAATCCGACCTCATGACGGTGACATGGTCTCATCTTCTCTCCATCTCAATCCAGCCTCATTGAAGATCATCATTGAAGGAGAAGTTGTGATGGACAATACTGACGACTTGCCAAAAGCTATGTGCATTATGTATGGACTTGCATACACACTGCATCTCAACTACCCTAAATATATGAAGAACACATTCCAGTTCATCCAACAGGTACTTCTCATGTTGGCCCAAACTCAGGTTGCAAACTCTGAAAAAACAGCTTACAATGTAAGGAAATGCGAGAAGCTTCCACGAGAAGCCACTTGTGTTTTGCTGTATAAGACATTAAAGTGTGTTCTGTCACTGCATATTAGTGCTGTTAGTGCTCAGTTAATGTGTGTTCACACAATTCTTCAGCCAAGTTTAAAGTTACAGAGGCTTGCCTCCGTTTTAATGCATGCCCAGTTTTTAATGCATATCCAGGCATTCACAAGGGATATAGCATATATTGTTGAATACTGTGTGTTCATGTTTCTTCTAAAAAATAGTTACAATTGTTAGTAAGCTGTTTCAAAGCTTATTTTTACTTGTCCTGTGGCTGACAAGTTTAATGCATTGTCATGTTACCATTTCTTTGGTGAACAATAAAAAACATTTGTGCATTGAAATCTGTTTTTCTTTTTTTTCCAATTTATTTGAAACAATGTTTAATAGAATAAATCTCAAAATCTATGTCTAATTACATTGACATTACATAAATAGAACATTTATCATTACTTATTTGCTAATATATATATTTAGTTGTAACTTACAATAGTTATTTTATGCAACCTACAGTATACTCCAAATAAT
>NW_015632592.1:0-138 GCF_001515625.1 Sinocyclocheilus rhinocerous
AGATAAGTACGATTTGAACCATGCTAATGCACTTCCATTAATGCCGACAAAGTTTTCTAATCTATTCAAAAGAATGTTGTGGTCAATAGTGTTGAACGCAGCGCTAAGATCCAGTAGCACTAATAGAGAGATACAACC
>NW_015632592.1:308-642 GCF_001515625.1 Sinocyclocheilus rhinocerous
ATACTACCTTTTCTAGTATCTTGGACAGAAAAGGGAGATTCGAGATCGGTCTGTAATTAACTAGTTCTTTGGAGTCAAGTTGTGGTTTTTTGATGAGAGGCTTAATAACAGCCAGTTTGAAGGTTTTGGGTTTCAACACGAAAACAAAAACAAGGGCTTACTGTTTATTGGTTCGGTATTCTGTCACACTCTGCTACTGTGAGGAGCACGGAGCGAGGAATGAGGAGACAAGGAGTTGACTTCAAACAAAGAGACTTTAATAATATCCGAGGAACCAGGAAATCACACATAGCGGGGAAAGACGACATTCAATACCAGACAGGAAACTCAAAAC
>NW_015632592.1:843-937 GCF_001515625.1 Sinocyclocheilus rhinocerous
CAACTCTTCCTCTCCTATAGTAGAGAATGAGTGGAATTGTTCCTCAGGGGATCTATAGAACACTATCTGATGCGATACTGTAGCTGACGGCTGC
>NW_015632593.1:0-555 GCF_001515625.1 Sinocyclocheilus rhinocerous
TCTCTATAGAAATTAATTACATGTTGTACAAATAAACATGACTTACACAGCCTACCTATTTTACAATATTTTATAGGGCTGCCTGCAACTAACAATTTTTTTGATAATCAATTTATCTGCAGATTTTTTTTTATTAATTGGATGACAAAAAAAAATGTACATTATTTTTTTAATGAAAATAATTTGAATCCATTATTTTAAACAATGTAATTTCACATCCTGCCTATGAAAACAAATATAATGAATATAACTATGTAGGTTCTGCTGTACATTATAAGCATTAAAGTGTTAAATACAAACATTACATTCTAAACCTAAAAACAACAGATTGCTTGCTATTTTAAAACAGAATTTAAAATAATTTAAACAAAAACACAAAATGTTAACTTGTACGAGGTACGAGGAACAAACACAATCATTCGTCTGAACAGAGTAATTATATTATATTAATGTACAATTCCAACAATAGTACCTTTACTGTTACTGCTCTCATAAATATGATTACTAGTGTTGTCACGAATTCGGTCCATGGACTTCCGTTTATTCACCACCAGA
>NW_015632594.1:0-895 GCF_001515625.1 Sinocyclocheilus rhinocerous
ACTAAAAGAAATAAAAAGGGAGCCGCCGGGTCTCCCTGTTTTATGTCTCGAGAAATACTAAATCGATGAGAGTTGTTCCCCATGGGAGTTTAACTGAACTATTACAGTCATTGTATAAAGTTTCTATCGCCCTTTTAAAGTACTGACCAAAACCAAAAAAATCTAGTAAATCAAATAAAAAAATATGTTTTACAGTTTCAAAGGCTTTATATATATTTATAAATAAAATGTAACTGTTATCAGTTATGTAATCCTTATAATCAATTAAATCTAAGATTACTCTAATATTATTGCTAATATGTCGTCCTTGCATAAAGCCTGACTGACTATGATCTATGATTGTATCTAAACATAACTTTATTCTTTATTCTAAACTTTGAATTTCGAAAGGCCAGAGAGTTATAATCCAATGTTTGCTTGTGAAATACTTTGCACTAAAAAGGTGTAGAAAATCATTTTGTTTCTTTGTTCTACACAGTAAAAAAAATTCCGTAAAATTTACGGTAAAAAAACGGCAGCTGTGGTTGCCGGAATTTTACCGTAAAAAATACGGTAGCAACGTTTTAGGTTTTACGGTTTTAACTTAAATTTACAGTTAAATACCGTAATTTCATTAACTGATATAATGTTAATATACCAACCTATTG
This sequence comes from Sinocyclocheilus rhinocerous, assembly GCF_001515625.1. Lineage (NCBI taxonomy): Eukaryota > Metazoa > Chordata > Actinopteri > Cypriniformes > Cyprinidae > Sinocyclocheilus > Sinocyclocheilus rhinocerous. The sequence continues at coordinate 648 of NW_015632594.1, forward strand.
AAGTACTGAAATCTGTTTTGTACCTTTGTAATACACTGATAACCACCAAAAGCAGGTGCTGATGAGAAAGTCACATGATGAACCAAAGCCCAGCACAATTTTTTTTTTTTTCCTTAAAAACATTTATTTATCATTCAATTCAATACATAGTTATAACATCACTCAAAGAGGACAAAGAAAGGGAAAATTCTTCCCATACATAGCATTCAAAATGTTCAAAAATTGGGGAAGGAATTGAACATTTCCAT
>NW_015632595.1:0-2384 GCF_001515625.1 Sinocyclocheilus rhinocerous
CAATTTCCAAAGAAACAGCATTTTAGTGTTCTTGGTTGAAGTAATCTAGTTTAAAATATTCACTGAATAAATGTGACTTATCAAACAATGCTGTTTGTCTTTTTTTTTTTAATTCCATTTCATGAGTTTATATTTTATATAAAAGCTTATACGTCTGTTATTCTGATGTTTTAAACTTTTATGAGAAAGGTTTTGCTCTTTCTGATCATTTAGGCTACCTCTTCTCATAAACTACACAGCACCAGTGTCTCTTACCCCGCTGACACGCGCGAATCTGAGCCAAGAACAACTCCGCCGTCAAAAGTAACCGCGATGATGGTCGTCTAAAATGAAGAAAGAAAGAAAAGTAATGTTGCAATGTCAAAGCTTGCTGGACAGCAAATTACGATCTGATCTAATTATCTTCAACAGCTTTTGAAACTCGTTTCACTCAACCTACGAGTCCATGCTTAAGCAGTTTGAAATAAATCACTCGTTCGAGTCTTTTAAGCGCATGAGGCGATAACTCAGCCCGGTTTTGACTTCTTCAGATAACCATTCTGGCTCTGGAAACAATTCCTCCGACATTTTGAACGGATGGAAAGCGACAACCTGTCCTGTGCAAACCTGCCTGCGCTTGACTCCAGAAGAGACTCGATACTCGACAGCTCTGCGTAGCTCAAGCGAAGCTCTTAACAGCGAGTGCAATTGAATTAAATTGCAAAAATAGAGACTTTGTTTTGTCGTACTGCCAGGCCTGCAGTATTTTAATGTGCCTAAATTATTCCTCCATTTTTTCTATAACAGAAAGTGAAAGAAAGTTGCTTCAAATTGTGCGCAGCTCAGTGAAGCAAGGGTGTCTATATTAGAGTAGGCCTACTGTAATTTCAACCACCATATAAAAAGTCAATATACCTTGAAAAAAGTGTAGTCAATATTTATGCCTATATAATTTCATTTATACAGACAGACTAATTCACCATTGTACACTCTAAAAAAATGCTGGGTTGTTTCAACCCAACTTTGGGTCAAATATGGACTAAACCAACTTTTGGGTTAAAAATTTAATGTAAAAAATTTTACCCAACAGCTGGGTTAGTCCATGTTTGCCCCAAAATTGGGTTGAAACAACCCAGCATTTTTTAGAGTCTACCTGTTCACTGTACCTTCTCGCATTTCTAATCAGGTTTCTTTATCTGTGCCCTGTATTTCTGTAAAGAAGCATTTTTTTCACATTCACAGAACCTTCACTTCCTACACAAAACACTGTAACAATCAATGTATAATTTCTGAGTACAAATGGGTTATTTTAAACTTCGGACGTCCCAAAACTACACGTTACTACAGTTGTAAACAAAATCAACAATAACAACAGTGCAAATAAAAAAAAAGTGAAAAATGTAGTTATTTGCCCCGGTGCATGCTGGAACATCAGTGTCATCATGTTTACATAATTTTATACCTTTGAACTTTACTCAGATTTTTTTTTTCTACTTTGGAATTAAGTTAACAATTGAGGAATCATTGTAAATATCACAAACAATACTACTAATTGTGAATGGGTCTAAATTAGGGTTTTAATCCCTGGATAAATTGAGTAGAAATGTAGAAAATGCATAATATTTTCAATTTATTGCTTGAACTTAAAGTAATCATTACTAATCATTCTTCATTTCGCAGTCAGACAATGAAGGAAAGATGTAGGCATAATAGATTATTTCATATACTGTTTTTTCTGAAAGCACCTCTTTCGTATACCTTGTGTGGACATATCCTGTGTAATTCAGTTTATGCAATATAACCAAATAAATTAATCTGAAACTGACATAATATGAATTGTATATGCAAGAAGGGACATCACACTGAAAATAACACTTTTATATATTTATTACAAAGGGGGTGAAGAAAATAATCTTCTGAAAACTCTGCTCACATCTAGTCACAAAGTAGTGATATTTGTAGGACTGTCCAGTTTGGTCATATTTGTGTTCTAGTCATCGTGGAACTTGGGCAGTTTGTCTCCTGGAACAACTATATGCTTGACTTCTGCTTCAGTGATCACAACCAGGTGAACCACACCGCCACTAACACTGTCCCGACCCATAGCCAGAGCCAAAGCTGTGGAGTCACAAACATTAGCCATCAGCTCTTAAAGCAGTTTATTATTCACTGTACATATAAATGTCAATATATTTTTAATTCCAATTCTATTTACCATTTGTAGAAAACTGTGTAGCCTCTTCTAAACTCATGTCAGGTTTGAATTTGGCATCTACATAACCATAGATATACATGCTGCCAGATCCACCAAATGGTGAAAGGCTGACTGAGCAGCATTCCTCCCAAAGACACTACGTACAGTATATCTGTGCAAAGACAAAACATTTGCAAAATGAGAAATTCAC
>NW_015632596.1:0-886 GCF_001515625.1 Sinocyclocheilus rhinocerous
CACTGAATATTAGATTTTAAAGCCGTGCTTTTTAACATTTCATAGACCTTTTTTGTTTATACTGTCAGAAATAAAATTATTACAATTAATTACAATTACAATTATTATAATACTATAATTGTATTTTAGCTCTCTACTGGGGCAGTAACCTCAAAGGTGCAACTATACCCCTAAAAGGGAACATATTAGTTCCTTACAAGTATGCATGCTTTAAGGATAGATAAGTGAGGGTGTACTCCCACTAGGCACGGTTGCCTTGAACTGAGCCCGAGCGCGATTATTCCCCGCTGGCCTGCACTCACACTTGCACTAAACATTCCGGGCCGGAGCACGCTTACGATACGGTATGAGATAACGGAGAAAACCACTTTCGCTAATATTCTGCCGAATAATTCATAATTAATTTATAATTTATGCCGTGCATTGATTTTCACTTATGTATCAGAAACTTATTACGGAAGCAGTTGACGTTAATGAAATAATTTGCAGCTTTACTCGCAAACTACATTTCCTGTTCATCAATAAGGTAAGAACCAGAGCCATTATAAACCTAAATATACTTGATTAAATTAAATGAATTGAAGAGTGTAGTGCAGTAGTAGTAATAGAAAATGTTTGCGGTCGTAATGATGACAGTAGCGCACACAAAATAGTATCTGTTCCGTAAGATTTTGTAATATTTTTTTTTTAAGTCTCATGCTCACCAAGGCTGCACTTATTTGAAAAAAAAAAACAACAACCAAAAAAAAGTAAAAGCAGCAATATTGAGAAATAAAACTATTAAAAATAACTATTTTCTATTTTAATATATTTTAAAATGTATCTGTGATCAAAGCTGAAGTTTCAGCATCATTACTCCAGTATTCAGTGTCACATGATCCTTCAG
>NW_015632597.1:0-14944 GCF_001515625.1 Sinocyclocheilus rhinocerous
AAAAATTATTTGACATTGTTTACTGCATTGCTAGATATGTTTAATGCTCAATTTTAGAGGAGATTTTTAGCTATAAATTCTGCTCACAATCTACTCCAATGCACCATCTCTGTTCTATCTGATGTTAGACGCACCTGCCAAAAGAGAAGATTCTGTCATTTTCCTTCTCTCTTCTTTACTCCATGCTTTGTGTATCTGTGGAAGTGAAGAAAACAGTGTAAATATGTTTGTATATGATGGTGTGCATGACATGAAAACACAATACACATTTTCTGTTAAAATGACCAACAATCAAACCAGTTTTTTCCAGCATGATATGCCACATTGCAGCCATGTGTTATATCCTCTGCAATATAACACACATAACCTACCCACAAGTTTGTGAAATTGTGTAACAACAATAACATAACAATAACAGTTTTTTTTTTCTTTAATTTTTTTTTTGACAAGCATCTTGTGAGGGAATATTTTGTGAATTAGTTTTTTTGTGTGGAAATTTTTCTGTTTTTTCAATTTCAATTTCAAGCTTTTATTGTCATTGCATCGGCATGCAATGAAATTTCAGAGACTACACACAGAGGTGCTGCAATATGATAACCACATACACATAGACCACAATAACGTAAGCAAAATCCATGTAAAAACCGTGAATGATGCAGGTAAGACAATAAAGTGCAGTTCTAAGTACAGAAATTATTGCACAGTCCACAAGAATTAACATAAATAAATAGTGCAAAGCATCCCTTAGTTCAGGGACTGAATGGCTCTTGGATAAAAACTATTTGAAAATCTGGCCGTGCGTGTTTTGATTGACCTGTATCGTCTTCCCGAAGGTAGGAGGGAAAACAGATGATGACCGGGGTGAGAGGAGTCCTTAACAATGTTTTTTGCTCTGGATGGGTACTGAGTGTTTGCAATGTCCTGTAGTAAGGGGAGAGGGCAGCCAGTGATATTCTGCGCAGTCTTTATGACCCTCTGTAGAGCTTTTTTGTCAGCTCCTGAACAGCCACCATACCACACCGCAAGACAGTATGTTAAAACACTCTCTATGGCAGAGCGGTAGAATGCCACCATAGTTTTTGACACAGACGGTTTTTCTTTAGGACTCGCAGGAAGTGCAGATGCTGCTGTGCCTTTTTAACAGCCGCTGTTGTATTTGTGGACCAGGAGAGACTGTCAGATAAATAGATTCCCAGAAATTTAAAACTGCAAACTCTTTCCACATAGTCTCCATTTATAATGATGGGAAGGGGGTCAGCTTTGCACTTCCTGAAGTCCACGATGAGTTCTTCAGTTTTCCTTGTGTTTAGCACCAGGTTGTTTTCAGAGCACCACAACGTCAATTTCCTGACCTCGTCACGATAGGCAGATTCATCACTTCCAGAAATGAGTCCGATCACTGTGGTGTCATCAGCAAATTTTATAATGTGATTGGAGGAGTGTGTGGAGGTGCAGTCATAGGTATAAAGGCAATAGAGTAGTGGGCTCAGCACACATCCCTGTGGTGAACCGGTGCTGAGAGTGAGAGTGGAGGAATGGTGAAGACCGAGCTTAACACACTGAGGGCGGTTAGTGAGAAAGTCCATAATCCAGGTACAAAGATGAGCAGAAAAGCCCAAGTGAAGGAGTTTCCTCATAAGAATGTCCGGTATGATGCTATTGAACGCAGAACTGTAATCGATGAAGAGCATCCGGACGTATGTACCTCTGTGTTCCAGGTGCTCCAGAGCTTTGTGGAGTGCTGTAGCAATAGCATCCTCTGTAGACCTGTTGGCCCTATAAGCAAATTGGTAGGGGTCCAAAGTGGGAGGGAGGCTGGCTTTAATGTGCCTCAGAACCAGTCTCTCTAGACTCTTTGCAACAACAGATGTAAGTGCAATTGGTCTGTAGTCATTTAAACTGTCTGCAGCAGGCTTCTTAGGGGCGGGAATGATAATGGCTGATTTAAGGCAGGCTGGTACGATGGCTTGTGATAGGGACAGATTAAAAATGTCTGTAAAGACAGCAGCAAGTTCGTAGGCACAGGCCTTGAGTACCTTTCCAAGCACTCAATCAGGGCCTGCAGCCTTTCTTGGATTTACTGACCTGAACACCTGTCTCACCTCATATTCCTGTACAGTCAGTGTCTGGGTGCCTGAAACAGGAGGAGATGTATGTTGGAGTGGAGACTTCATTTCAAAACGCGCAAAGAAACAGTTTAGCTCCTCTGCCAGTGATGCGCTGGTGTTACAGCCAGTGGTGGCGCTGCCCTTGAAGTTCGTAATGTGCTGCACTCCCTGCCACACCCGCCTTGTGTTGTTGCCAGTAAAATGTTCCTCTATCTTCCTCTTGTAGGCCAGCTTAGCATTCTAAGACTTCTGACGTCATCCAGGGTTTCTGGTTCGGAAAAACCCGGATGCACTTCTCCTCAGTGACAATGTCAGTACAGCTGGCAATGTAGAACAGAACAGTTTGTGTATATTCTGCCACATCCTGGTGTTTAAATAAGTCCCATTTAGTCCTAGCAAAACAGTCTTGTAGTTGGAATAGTGCTCCCTCAGGCCAGGTTTTATTGGTTTTAGTAGTTGGATTCATCCGTTTCCTGAGGGGAGTATAGGCTGGGACAAGGAACAGTGAGACATGGTCAGATAGACCCAGATGCGGGAGAGGCACAGCTCTATAGCCATGCTTGACACACGATCAAGTGTGTTACTTCCTCTGGTGGCACATTTTACATGTTGTGAAAATTTTGGAAGGACAGTCTTTAAACAAGCCTGGCTAAAGTCACCAGGAATGAGCATACACACAAAGACATACATGAAACACAAGCACCATACTGGTGAGCCAAAAGCCGCTGCACTCATGCGCACCGCCATCTTGCTCATCTTGCTTTAAAGTTTCTCTGTACTACTTTACAGAAAGAAATGAATAAAGACATTTGTCTTTATATCGAAGATGTTTACAGTTGTGTAAAGTCAAACAGAGGCACAGCAACCAATTTTCATGCTTGACACACGATCAAGTGTGTTACTTCCTCTGGTGGCACATTTTACATGTTGTGAACATTTTGGAAGGACAGTCTTTAAACAAGCCTGGTTGAAGTCACCAGGAATGAGCATACACACAAAGACATACATGAAACACAAGCACCATACTGGTGAGCCAAAAGCCGCTGCACTCATGCGCGCCGCCATCTTGCTCATCTTGCTTTAAAGTTTCTCTGTACTACTTTACAGAAAGAAATGAATAAAGACATTTGTCTTTATATCGAAGATGTTTACAGTTGTGTAAAGTCAAACAGAGGCACAGCAACCAATTTTTCAGGGATAAGCAACACACAAACGTTGATCCAATAGTGAAAACATCATAATAGGTTTTCTCAAGATCTTGATTTAGCAGTTGTTTCCTGCTTTTCTAATTTGTGATAATCAAACAGTCCAAATAATTTATATAATTTAAATTTGTGTGGTGCCATCAAATTTTAGAAGGTATTTATGAAGGAGTTTTGTTTGATGCACAGTAGCATGTAAATTAGATCAATGAGCAGAACAATATTTTGCTTTGTCGTGAGAGTTGTCTATGAAATGTCTTTCCTTAGTTTTGGACAGACAGAATCTCTGATAACAGTCGATACACAGTACAGAGTAACTAATCAGGTTAAATTTGTACAATTACCATATCAGTTGTCAAGATTTCTGGTTTGAAGAAATATGCTCCTGCTCCTGCTGCTGCTGCTCCTGCTCCTATTACTGCTGCTGCTCCTATCACTGCTGCTGCTCCTGCTGTTACTGCTACTGCTTCTGCTGCTCCTGCTACTGCTTGTCCTGCTGCTCCTGCTACTGCTGCTACTATTACTGCTGCTGCTCCTGCTGCTCCTGCTACTGCTGCTCCTATTACTGCTGCTGCTCCTGCTACTTCTGCTCCTGTTGCTCCTGCTCCTGCTGCTGCTCCTGCTGCTCCTATTACTGCTGCTGCTCCTGCTGCTCCTGCCGCTTCTGCTCCTGTTGCTCCTGCTGCTCCTGCTCCTGCTGCTCCTGCTCCAACTAGTGCTCCTTTTAGTGTGTCTCTGTTCCAAAAGCCACCCTGTAACACTTTACAACAAGGTTCCATTTATTAATATTAGTTAAACTAAATTAGTTAACATGACAATGAAAAATGTCCAAAACATTTAATAATTTTAGTTATGAATTGAGATGTTTTCACAGATTGTTAAAAAAGGAGTGTGCTGAGATAATACAGTACAGAATGAAATGATAAAATACTCACATACTACTCTTATTGTTATCTCCTCTGTTCTGTCCGTACTGGTGACCTGACACAGATAAACTCCTACATCTGACCGTCTGAAGTCTCGCAGTTGTAAGGACACATTTCCTCCGTCCAGCTCCTCAGTGAACAAACTCACTCTGCCCTTGTAGCCCCTCCCCTCAAACATCTGTCTGTTCTTATAGAGACACACACAGTCTGTCTCTTTAAGCCACTTGATCTCCATGTCAACAGCACTGATTTCAGGTGACAGGTGGCATGGCACAATGATGTCAGAGCCCCATTCAACTCTAGTTTTGTCAGTTGAAAGTTTAAAATCATCTGTCAGGGAAAAGAGGGACAAGTATACAGTCATAATATTTCAAACTTGCTATGTTTAAAATGCTTCATGTTTGGATATGTTTGATATGAGATACTGAAACCGCACAGTATACACTTTATATAACTATTTAAAAAAATAGTAGGCCTATGTGAAACAGCATTCAACCATAGACATTTAAAACTGGTATACTTTGAGTTCCTCATGTTGCATTTTTAATTTAGTGAGTGGCATCTAGCTGTTATACTGGAAATAAAAATGTTTGATACAGTAGATTTACAATAAGTGTTTTTTTTTTTATGTAGCTCTTGCAAACAAAAGACATTTGTCAATTTCTCTCCTAAACTAGTTAAAGTACCACTGTTGTACATTGTTTGTAAATTAAAAAAAAAACAAATATACCACAGAATTATTTTAGAACTTACTTTTGTTTGCTTTTGCCATTTTCCTCTCCTAAAAGGGCAGAAAAACATTAATTGAGAATCTGACACCACAGAATCACTCACATCACTGCCAACACACTGACCTTATTTCCACAGCAAGATTCTGTTGTCAGACACACAGAGAAACACAGTCTATATAGATGAGTTTAGCAGTAGAACAGTGGATATTGTGTTTCTAACCTGTATTGTTCTTCACGGATGTCCAATAAGATTTTCTAGGTTAAACTGCCTCTCAGCTGTTAAGTGAAATATGTGGATCGCACCACACACTGCAAAATAAGTCCAGCAAAATGAAAGAAAATAAAAAATGAACACATTCGGTAGTACAGAATAAATTCAGATCTGAGGAAAATGTTCCATAAAGGTATCTGATGATCTTACAGTAGTAACAAGCAAATTTCTCGCTCCTTGAATCTACTCGGTTGTCTTCCATTCATGATTAATGCATACCCTATTGTCACCACAAGCGCGAATGACTAAATGATAAAAATGCAAATCAATTATTGCAGTTCACGAACCTACCACTCAATACTACTTACTGTATGCAAAGCTTATTTCAAAACATCCTTGAATAAAGCCTCTGTTTTTCTGATATTTAATGAATTCTGATCACAAAATCCAGTAAAGCATATATGAACTGATCACATGAACATATGCAGCAGGTGTGTATAGGAACCAACAGGTACAGTGTATAAACAATTATACATAGGCCTATAATTCTCTATGTAATGTAAACATCTGAGCATCCATCTGTATTTGCATGTTGAAAGACTAAAGGGAATGTTAACTACAGAAAAACAGACTAACCAGAGAGTTCCAAGTTTATTTATATTAATAATTTTAAATGTAGTTTATGAATAGTTTTATTTTACTGATATGACCTGATTCATGTTATTATGTCGGTATTAAAGAATAAAAATGTCCAAATATTATACAAAAGAATAGGCTATAATTTTAAAAAAATAACACGTGATTATAATCTCCACCCTAACTTCCGGTCTGATACTACAGGCAAAGAACTTGGTACAGGCCTGGCGATACTGTCCTGAATAGGGATGGGCGATACCCCTTATTTTGTTTTCGATACGATACAGATCCCTAGTCCTGAAAAACTGTGCTGTTTTCACGGTTTAAACAGTCAAGTCAAGTCAAGTCACCTTTATTTATATAGCGCTTTTAACAATACAGATTGCTTGACAGGTTCGGTTTGGTGCAGTTGTGTTAGAACACAAACATTCACGGTTTAATCTAGTTCGAAGCTTACTCCTTAGTGTTGCGTGAAAATCTGAGATTGAAAGGTCGATAAGAATTTGTTTCACACTGGCTCTATCAGCCTATCATAAACAATTCAACAGTGTGAGATACTTTAATCCCAGTTGAAATTTAACTATGGACATATGCCTCGTGCAGCTTTAAAGCCGTTTTTAAAATCTTTTTATTTTTTAAAGAATCACATGTCCTAACTCTAATAAGCAACTGAACAAATTTATGCTTACAGGAAACGAAGACAAAACGCCTAATTTAATAATAATAATAACACGTTTGGAAATTAGTTTGACGAATAAAGTGAGGGGGAAACGCTACAGCGTTTGCTATTCCACGTCCATGCCAAATAGTCGTGTCCTCGGTTTTAGCCTTTATTCTTACCTTAACTTGTCGTCACACAAATATGAGCCTTTTCTGGTTAAATATGTGTGACCATTTTCATCCTGATAAGCACAAATGTTGCATACTGTTGTCCAGAATACGCATGCAGTATAAGGCAAAGGCATAGGCCAAGTTTGGTTTCACTTTCACTTGCTTACATATTAATGATGATGACACGAGCCAATAGAACAAAATGTTTTAAGGCGAGACACTGCAGGTGAATAGGGTAAAAAAAATAACTAATAGTTATCGCCTTATTTACCCAGTTGATGGATTACATTGATAATTGCAAACATTTTTTGTATTACACGTTTTCTGAGATTGTCCAAATATTCTTACTTCCCTATATAGTATACATAAAGCTGTACGTCAAATGAGTAGCCTAAACTGTCTTCATAGTCAGTATTCATTTTACAGTTAGCAAACAATACCCAAATGACATACTGCTTCTCCTAAGATTCTAAATTATGCAATCTACAATTTAGAAACTTCGCTATTCCATAAGGTCACAGCAGCTCGAGCTTTCATCAGGCCTGAATTAACCATACAGTATATCAGTTCTGCTCTTGTCCAAGGGCCCCACATCCAGGAAGACACCGTGCAGGGCTGTATGTAAGCCTACACCTGCATACCAACAGAACGCCCTTCGTCAATGGTTAAAACGTAGGTTCTTCATTAAATTGAGTATCGTATAGTCTAACGACACAGCTCATATCTAAAGTAAACATAAATAACACATAACACTGTTTTGAGAACCACTTGGAAATCCTTGTTCATTTCCATACATGTTTTCATATGAAGAGAGATAAAGACTGAAATGTTTTCATGTTTTCACCCATATCTCACTATGAAGAGAGACTGAAATTCTCTATGAAATAGACTGAAATAGTGTTTTTGAAAACAATTTGATTTTGGGATATCAAAAAAGTGTTTTTTAATATTCCTTCCTTTGTCCTGTGTATAGAGTAGTGGAAAACAGGCAGGGCTGTTTCTAGCCAATTTGACGCCCTAGGCGAAATCCCTATTGGCTTGTTTTTTTCAATGTATTTAAGCCAGCGGTTTGTGTGAGACTGAAATCATTCTTCTCTCTCACTGAATGTGTTTTGTTCCTGTTTTAGAGAAGAAGCATGGCAGCGAGAAGTGGCAGTAAGTTCTCTTCAAATATTATTTTCATTATTTGGTTTAGCTGTTAATTGGTTAAAAAACTTTAAATATTTTATGTTGTTGATGTATTGCATACAGTTACAGTAGGTTGTTCCTGCAGTTCAGTATATTTTGGTGTCTGAATATTCGTATATTTCTGTATTTTATATTACTAGGCTTTTTAGCTTTTAATGTGTAAGCTCCTTATGTGTTGTCTGACTACATGAATTTGACATTTTGAAATGTTTGCTACTTTAGCAGTAACATTGTTATACTTTCGAGATGGCCACTACCTTTATAAATGGAGGAACCAGAGTTCAACAACAAAACTCAACAAATAATTAAAAGTACTTAAAAGACTGAATTGTAGACTGAATAAGCCTTTTAAACAAAATCACAGCACAGGTGGTATTTGAATCTCTCCGTGTCTCTTTTCCCCTCACAGATGACTTTCAGCTTGTTATTCCTGAAAGAGGCGAAAGAGTTAAGATTAATTCGGGATCTACTCTCACTGTGTCATGTCACTTGTCTCCTGCACTCAGTGCTGTTGACATGGAGATTACTTGGTTTGGCGAGATGTCTTGTATTTGCGCCTATAAGAACAGAGAGATGACACAGGGTGTTGACTATGAGGGCAGAGCGAGTCTGTTCATTAATGACCTGAAGAAAGGGAATGTGTCCTTAAGAGTGGCAGACTTCAGAGAGTCAGATCTGGGAGTTTACATGTGCCGGGTCACCAGTAGAAATGAAACACAGCAGATAACAGTAAATGTAGCAGAAGAAGGTAAGCAATTCATAACTGCACTCAGGATGGACCGGTTGCACCAGCATGATGTACACTCACTAAGACTAGGTTGAATGTAAACATGCCTTAAGTCCAATTAACACTTTTCTTGGTTGACATATGCAGTTTCTGCTATTTTCGAAGACCAGCACTTCTTTACAGTGGTAAGATAGCACCTATCATTCTTTTTGAGAATAACATACAAGATATTGCACAGTATAATACAATATACAAGTCAATATAGAGGCATGTACATACAAAATGTAGTTAAATAATAAAGAGCGAAAAGCTAGATTCATAGGACATGAAACTAGTACCACTGGTCTTGAAACAGGAAATAAGGCTCAATCAAATTACAAGTACAAAACCTGCCAAAGGAGGCATACACCTGTGTACATTAATAATTAATTAAGACCTAGGAGAGAGACAATACACTACAGTTGCAAGTAGCCACAACAGGATACTAGCAACATTAATTCAACATAAGAAAAATTTGCAAATGTAAAACAAGGCTTTTTGGGAACTGTAAAGCTTACTGAGATGATGTGGTTGAAGACACAGAGGAACTAAGACTAAACTGGCAAAACTGATCCTAATCAAAATTGTTTATGTATGTACTGTTGGATTGTGGTGTTCGTGTTTCAGAAGTCATAAATGAAAAATATGAACAAACGTACTTATTTAATGACACAAAAATAAGGCATACATATAAAATAACCTAGATATTTGGAAAACTATCAAAAAGTGTCAATTTACCCCATAAACATCGACCATTGTTGTGGAAATAGCATTTTCTTTATAAAATTGGGCTTGCAACAGAAACATTGTCTGCTAAATACATAAATGTCAAAGTAGGTGTTGTGTTGTGACTCTTTCATTGTGAAGAATCACTGTAAATAAATCCTTGTGTTATATTATGTTTGTCCAGACAAACTTAAATTAATTCTTTTTCCCAATTAGAATTACCAAACGGAAGAAACAAGCAACAGTAAGTTGTCTTAAAACTCTTTGTCATTCTCATAAAATAAACACAAACAGAAGAGAGACAGAAGTGTCAGTGAGATTTTTACTGTACTTTTATTCAGAAAGGATGCGTTAAATTGATCAAAAGTGACAGTAAAGATATTTATGTTATGAAAGAGTTGTATTCCAAATAAATGTTGTTCTTTTGAACTTTCTATTCATCAAAGAATAGATTTTTTTTTTCTTAGAAGTGGCAGTAAGTTCTCTTCAAATACTATTTTCATTATTTGGTTTAGCTGTTAATTGGTTAAAAAACTTTAAATATTTTATGTTGTTGTTGTATTGCATACAGTTACAGTAGGTTGTTCCTGCAGTTCAGTATATTTTGTATGCAGTTTCTGCTATTTTCGAAGACCAGCACTTCTTTACAGTGGTAAGATAGCACCTATCATTCTTTTTGAGAATAACATACAAGATATTGCACAGTATAATACAATATACAAGTCAATATAGAGGCATGTACATACAAAATGTAGTTAAATAATAAAGAGCGAAAAGCTAGATTCATAGGACATGAAACTAGTACCACTGGTCTTGAAACAGGAAATAAGGCTCAATCAAATTACAAGTACAAAACCTGCCAAAGGAGGCATACACCTGTGTACATTAATAATTAATTAAGACCTAGGAGAGAGACAATACACTACAGTTGCAAGTAGCCACAACAGGATACTAGCAACATTAATTCAACATAAGAAAAATTTGCAAATGTAAAACAAGGCTTTTTGGGAACTGTAAAGCTTACTGAGATGATGTGGTTGAAGACACAGAGGAACTAAGACTAAACTGGCAAAACTGATCCTAATCAAAATTGTTTATGTATGTACTGTTGGATTGTGGTGTTCGTGTTTCAGAAGTCATAAATGAAAAATATGAACAAACGTACTTATTTAATGACACAAAAATAAGGCATACATATAAAATAACCTAGATATTTGGAAAACTATCAAAAAGTGTCAATTTACCCCATAAACATCGACCATTGTTGTGGAAATAGCATTTTCTTTATAAAATTGGGCTTGCAACAGAAACATTGTCTGCTAAATACATAAATGTCAAAGTAGGTGTTGTGTTGTGACTCTTTCATTGTGAAGAATCACTGTAAATAAATCCTTGTGTTATATTATGTTTGTCCAGACAAACTTAAATTAATTCTTTTTCCCAATTAGAATTACCAAACGGAAGAAACAAGCAACAGTAAGTTGTCTTAAAACTCTTTGTCATTCTCATAAAATAAACACAAACAGAAGAGAGACAGAAGTGTCAGTGAGATTTTTACTGTACTTTTATTCAGAAAGGATGCGTTAAATTGATCAAAAGTGACAGTAAAGATATTTATGTTATGAAAGAGTTGTATTCCAAATAAATGTTGTTCTTTTGAACTTTCTATTCATCAAAGAATAGATTTTTTTTTTCTTTTTTAAATATCGATAAGAAGAAATGTTTCTCGAGCACCAAATCAGCATATTAGAATGATTTCTGAAGGATCATGTGACACTGAAGACTGGAGTAATGGCTGCTAAAAAAATCATCTTTGCAATCACAGGAATTAATTACATTTTAAAATAGAATTTGAAAAAAGTAAAATAGATTAATAGAATAAAGTAGAACATTTATTTTAAATTGTAATAATATTTTGCAGCATTACTGGTTTTACTGTATTTGTTACTTACTGTATTTTTGAAGACTTCTTTCAAAAAACATTATGTGAGTTCATATATACAGTATATGTGTGTGTGTGTGTGTGTGTGTGTGTGTGTGTGTGTGTGTGTGAATGTCTGAATCAGATTTTATTTGAGAAGAAGATATAATTTTTTTCTGCTTTCTAGTGTTGTCAGAGCATCAAGGTGATTCAGACAATCAGCTTGGGGTTTGTGTGCACAGTAATATTATTAACACATTATGGTTTCAAATATCTATTTTACAGTCTAAATAAAGGTCATCACTAGATTGACACTTGTAATGTCAATCCGTTTGCATCAACTTGAGGCAGATTGTTTAATTTTCTTGAATTTTAGATTACAATGCTAAACAAATATAATGGAACACAATTTTACAGTATTGCAAAATATTCCAGGCTTTTTCATCAAAATGGTTTTTCACAAAAATAACTAATAATTTAGTTACCTTTGACCACTTTAGAATCACAATAAAGTGAATCTATGTTGTGTGTCAGTGTTATGTCATGACATCCTTTCACATTTTTTCCCCATCTCAATTAGTATTACAAGATTAAAGAGGCAATATACCGTAAGTTGTTTTAGAATTAAGTTACTATTGAGAAATATTTTTCTAAACACCAACATTTATGCTTCATTGCTCAAGAGCAAAGACATGTATAATAAGCCATTCTGTTGTGGTTTTGCAGTATGACAATTTTTTAGGCACAGAGAAAACATGTTGCTATTTCTGTCATAATCTACTTTATGCTATGTCATACACCTGTCATAATCTATGCGAGGTGTGGATCTTATTTGTAAAGGTTAATTTTTTTCTGCATTAAAGAACTATCAATCCACTCTGCATATCACAGTGCTTCAGGGACGGATCAGCATAAGGTATGTGTGAATGTCAAGTCACCTTTATTTATAGCACTTTATACAACAGCGACTGTTTCAAAGCAGCCTCACAGAATTAAATGGAATCAGTGATGCCAACTTTAAGACAAATATGAGACAAATTTAAATTCTGCTGTAAAGCAGCACTAACAAGACAATAGTGCCATTATTCAGCTCCAGCCAGCACAGTGTTGATTAAGTTTAGTTTAATAACAATAAGTTCACTTTAATAAGAATAAGTTCAATTAAAAAAAAGTTCAATTCAGCAATAAGAAACTCAAATGAAAAGAATCATTATTCAGCTTGATTCAGTTCAATGTTGATTCAATTCAGTTCAATAACAGTGTTCAACATTTGACAATTATAAAGTTCTCCTCTGGCCAAAGCGAACAAATATGGTGTGATATACTAGGCTTCATCAGAAGTCAGATTTGTGGATTGTTATTCAGTATGATTTTGCATTCATCTTTGCTTGAAGATTAGGTATGTAATACCTTAAGTATATCAAACCGGCATTAGGAGAGAAAGAAGAGTTGTAGTCTGTCCAACAGGTGGAGCTGCCGTTTAGATAGTAATAGACAACTAGCTTATCGTTGACCACATTGATATTATCCTTAAAGGGATAGTTCACCCAAAAATGAAAATTTGATGTTTATCTGCTTACCCCCAGGGCATCCAAGATGTAGGTGACTTTGTTTCTTCAGTAGAACACAAACGAAGATTTTTAAATCCAACCGTTGCAGTCTATCAGTCGTATAATGCATGGCAATTTGTGCGAGAAACCGAACAGTATTTATATAATTTTTTACCTCTAACCCACCACTATGTCCAACTGCCTTGAGCGCGCGCACGGCATCCGGTGCGTGAGGTGTGTAAACAGATAAAGAAGATAAACATCAAATTTTCATTTTTGGGTGAACTATCCCTTTAAGTGATACCCCAGTTAGTCCTCTACATCAGCTCAGTGCTCGTTAATAATGTCGGACTGAATCTGAACTGAAACCGAAATCTAGAGGCATGTTAGATCCTCATCAGTATGTGATCAGTAAACTGTTCTGAATCACATATGGTCATATTTCAGCCTTAATCTATTCTTTAAAATTAACCCGTTTTAATACTTGGTCAAAAATGAAGCATTCAGGGACTATATAGAATAGTGAGTTTGAATATTCTACATGAATAGTAAGAGAAGTAGGCACAGTACTTTCGTTTTATTTATTTATTTGTGGCCTTTTTGGCAAAGACTATTTTCAGATCATGTTTCGACTTACAAATAGCATATATAACTTCTCTTTATTTTTTGCTGCGTGCTGTAGTATCTATTACTGTTCGCACTGAGTGTAAACAAGTGTGTGAGAGTGTTATGTTTAGACAAACAGGCTAAAGAAAACATATCTTAGATGTTTTTATCTCATTTAGGATTACAAGGGAGAAACAGATGACAGTAAGTTCTGGAAATCATTGCCTCTGTATAAATGACTATTTGCATTACACATTTAGAAAATTGACATTTAAAATCATCATTTGTATTAATAGTTGAAGGCCTATGTTAAAAATCACTAATGTAACACAATAAAAGTTTGAAAATATAATTTGTGGATCTTGCCTTTCATTTTTTTTTATTGTTTGTTTTTCTCTTTGTTATAGAATTATCACAGTACATCAAATCAGATCTAAGCCATCCAAACAAGCAGACTGGGGTATGTGTGCACTTTAATAACCTATTCATACATATACACATGTACAATACCTAATAAAATAAATGAAACTGTGTTTGTTGTAAATCTCAATTAGGATAACAGCATGGGAACCAAAAGCAAAGGTAAGTTGCCTTAAAATCATTGACTTTATCATATGAATGTGCATTAATCTTTAAAAAGAATTTTGTGATATGATGTTTAAAGATTGCGTTGTATGATGCCAAATAATTTCTTTATAGATAGAAAATATGTGGGTAATAATGTCTACTTTAAAAGCAGATTACTGTGTATCTCTATTGCCATTAGGTTAGGGTTATTACATTGCTCTCTCAATATATGCATAAGATCATGGAGTTTAAAATTTATTTACACATTTTACACACATCTCTCATAATCTGTGTGATGTGTGAATCTTATTTGAGAAGTGTGCTCAGTTTTTTTCTGCTTTATAGATTTTTTGAGCCGAGCTTCATATCACAATGAACCAAACAAGAGCCAGCATGGGGTATGTGCACACATGAATACGTTGTGTGATTCATTAATAAATGAACAGTAAATAAATAAAAGATTTATCACTCAATAAACACTTTTTACTATTACATTATAAAATAACAAAAGTTTTGCATTTGCTTTCACCTCATTTGGAATGCCAAGATGGAAGTCTTGAACAGTAAGCTAAAAAAATCTTTCTTGTTCCACAACAGAACTTTACTTTTTGAGGGTGTATGTACAAGTGTGAGTCCATCTTTTTTTCTCTTTTCCTCACAGAGAACTTTCAGCTTTTTGTTCCCAGTACATCAGAAGAACCAGAGGTTTCTTTGGGGTCTGATTTGATCATTCCGTGTTACCTGTCTCCTGAAATCAGTGCGGTTGACATGGAGATCATCTGGTCTAATGATAGAGCCCGTGTTTGCCTGTATAAGGACAGGCAGGTGACAGAAGGGGGTTTGTTTAAGGACAGAGCGAGTCTGTTCACTCACAAGCTTAGGAAAGGAAATGTGTCCTTACGACTGAAAAACTTCAGGCCGTCAGATATTGGAAATTACCATTGTCAGGTCATCAGTAAAGACAGAAGAGAGAAG
>NW_015632598.1:0-1585 GCF_001515625.1 Sinocyclocheilus rhinocerous
ACCAATAGTATATTGATAGTATATGATATTTATCACGCTGATAAACGTCGGTTCAGAAAACTGATATAGAACAATAAGTGAAGAACTAGATCTTAGCAACAGAATGTCAGATTTTGATCGCAGGTTCACCCTAGGAATACTCTTAAGATATGGACATTTTTTATTTAGCCTTTTAAGCAGGAATATGTTTTGAAATAAAATAAACTACAGTAAGTACACAATTCTTTTAAAATGATAAACTAAGTTTTGAACAAAGTACAAAATTCTTTTAAAATTATAAACTAAGTTTTGAACATATAATGTTGAATTTAAAAAAAATTTTAGGTTAAATTTGCAAGCAAATAATTTTATTTAAAACTTTTAAGATTTCATCTAAACAATCTTTTAATTTTGAAAGATCTTATTTAAACTCTTAAGATTCCCTCTGGAAAAGGGTTAACAAACCACATCTCAGATCATCTGGTCTAACTCCACCTTCACCAACCCGTCTCTGAGTGGGTCCATCAGTTTCACATTGGGATTACCCCGGGGAGGACCTGCCAGGTTTTGGTTATGATTTAAATTAAACTTTTTTATTTATTTATTTATTTTGTAAATCCCTCATCCATGTTTGGACATTGTTGCATAATGTTCTATCTCTTAGCACTCTAAAAAAAAATAATAAGGCATTATTTTCATATTTATTGTGACCTAAAACTATATTAAATGTTTATTTTATACATCGTGTTATATATAATTACAGTTTTATTTGCTACTATCTTCGTTAAAAGAAGAGAATACTGTGTTTTATAAGATCAATACGCTTAAATAAATGTTGAATACATGTTTAAATGTATGATAAATGATTTGCTTCAGTAACATGTTACTATGATGTCATATATTTTATTACCATATTTAAAAACTAACATTTTCGTTTTAAAATGTGTTTTCTAAGTTCAATAAACATAAATAAATGATGAATACTTGGTATGATGAATGATTTGCTTCAGTAACATGTTACTATGATGTCATATATGGTAGAGATAAGTCTCTCTTTAGCTCGAAATGTTTATGTATGTGTGTTCTTGTTTATATGACTTATCAGGACGCAAATTTCTGTAATGACGTGGGTATTATACTGATATAACAACGTAAATGTGTTTATGAGGATATTTCTTGAGTTCTCATAATTAAAATACTTACAAACAATATTTAATAAAAAATGTAAGCATATGCAGAGATTTTTGTGTGACGGGGTAGGTGTTTGTACAATACAAATTCATTAACCCTTTGGAGCGTCCCCAGAAAACATAAAAAACAACATGTGTGTGTGTGCGCGTGGGTGTGTCTGTGTGTACGTACGTGCGTGTATGTGTGTGTGCGCGCGTGTCTGTGTGTGCGTGTGTCTGTGCGTGTGTGTGTTTAAGTAGGAAACCAGAAGTTTAAGTAGGAAAAGCTCCTCTGTCTCTCGTTCTAACAAATGTTTATTTTTATGAAGTATGTTATATATAAATCACATTTTATTTATTTAAATTAAGATAATTATTAAATACTTAAGTCAAGTCAATTCAAGTCTGCTTTATTGTCAATTCTTCCACATGTACAG
>NW_015632599.1:0-259 GCF_001515625.1 Sinocyclocheilus rhinocerous
GCAGAATTACAGCGCCACATACTGGTCTGGCATGTATACTACATTTGTTTTTTGTCAGTTTCGTGTGGACGCAGATATATCTTGAGACGAGAAGAAAAAAAAGATTGGATAGGGAAAGCTCTGGCTTCGTGTGGACGTAGCCTTAGGCTGCATTAATTAGGACAACCGGAACCGGGAACAGTTCTCATAACACCCGATGTACTTGCTACATCGCTAGAAGAATGGCATCTACGCTAATATTAGTCTGTTTCTCTCTTAT
>NW_015632599.1:1266-2898 GCF_001515625.1 Sinocyclocheilus rhinocerous
ATGAAAAATGCTGCCTTCGGAGGACGCATTCCAAGGTAGGAAGGCATCAAGGCACGTCCGAATTCAATGTTAGCTTCAGTTCCTGTCTCCTGAGATGCCTTCATCTGGCTGATTTTTGAAGGCAGCATAGATGTATCCTTCGCTGCCTTTGATATCCCACAATCCTGTGCGTTCCATTCCGTGACGGTTGAGCTAAAAAATAAAGATGGCGTCTGAAAGTTGCGGTTGGTGGTCAGTTTGTGTGTAAATGTATGTTTTGATCAATGTTTTCCACTTTTGATGTCATTTCTAGCGAGAAATTACTATTGCAGTAATTCAATATTCACTTAGTTATCACCAAAGCTCTCTATATTTTGCTGTAGATCATTAAACCATTACGCTGCCTCAGAAGTCTGTCCGAAATCAGTTTCGTGAGTTGCCTTCGTGCGCAAACGCTGCCTGCAGGTCATTGCTTGATAGGGCAGCGAGGCAACGAGTCAGCTGCCTAAGTATTCGGATGCAGCCTTGGAAGCGGATGGCGATTTATTCACAGTAGAGAAACGAGTTATGTGATCCTATGAACTCGGGAACGCATGCGCTGCTCACGTGGACAGTCACATGATTGTTTGCTGTAAATAAGATTAATTTTAATTACAACTTTATTATTATTGTGTAAAATGTATTCTTATTATTCCAAACGTACTTAATCAAATAATAAATAAGACTATATATTATAATTTAAATCTCCTGTTTAAAAATAAAATAGACGTGCTATAGTTATATAAAATTATACACAATATAGTATATAACTGTATATAATACACATTTTAAAATTGTACTGCATACCAGCTGCTGCCATAATAAAAACCCATTTTGAACGTTTACGTGCTTTTCTTCTCTTTCTGCTCACATTCGCTTTAAATCAAATATTGTTCTTGTAAATACTTTCCAGCATTTCATAAATAAATATGCATGCAAATTACACTGAAGTGCAACAGTTAGGCTACCTCACGGTGTTCGGGAGTGCTCAAAAAGGGTTTAAACAATTAATTTTGAATCAATTTCTTCTTGTAAACTCAGAGATGTGGATTCGGACGGCAATTAAAATACCACACGACATTGGTGTTTGACAAAAAACAGTAGGTAATTCGGCCGGGGATATTTACGCGGGTGGTGAGAGAAAAACACATCACCAACTACCCCCTGTAAATGGTGAAAATCACTTACGTCCCCCTCAGAAACAATTACCGTCCGAATAGGGCTTAACACTGTCGAGATTTTTTTTCCTACAAAGTACACTTGGAAATGGTTTGGTTTATGTTCAGGTGTATATATAGTTATTTTCTTCAGTACTGTAATTCCCCTTGTAAAGGTCTTAGAAAGAGTTCACATAAAATGGGATAAAATCACAACACTCTCAGCACTGATTTTGATAATGTCTGAAAAGGTCATGATGACATTTCAATATCACTGAAATCTCATTCTAGTCCATTATCTAAGCTGGACAATACATTTTGGAATGTTTTAGTTTTTTAATTGTTGCGGGTTCACTACACTATTATTAAAGATTGCACTCGTCAAAGCTTTAACTGCTGAATTGTTGTCATTTAGGAATAAAATCATGTTGGTGTTTGAATCGTGATCGCGATTTTT
>NW_015632600.1:0-1433 GCF_001515625.1 Sinocyclocheilus rhinocerous
GTCCAAACGTGCAGCAGTGTTAAGACCAGCTGCTAGACGAGCTGCGGTCAGCCAACAGCAGCCCGAAGAACAGCTAAGACTGGTTCTAGACAGCGTTTGACAGCTGGACGCCCCAGAAGAAGTAGCTCTGGTTCAGAGCATGACTACAGCAGACAGACGGGGAAAAGGGCTGTCAGGGTTCGCCACAAATTGTCAGAATCTGTGGCAATGAATTACTCACATCAAGCTTAAAAAGGTACAAATATCGGTTTTTAATTTGTTCGTCCTGAAGGTTTAAAAAGTGCTTTATTAGTAGATGAGTTAATGCAAACATGAATTCTAGACCAGGGCTGCAGGTTATGAAGCCATGTTTAAAATATTTGGACACGTGTTAACAATTAACTCTACAGGGAAACAAATCATGTCATGCCTCCTTTTAAAGTTTTTTTTTTTAAAAATTTCATTCCTCCTTTTAAAGTTTATTTTTTTTTAGAAATTGTGAATTTTATGTAATGTTTTTGTGTACCATGGAATTTTTGTATTTTATCAATAGTTGAATCAGAATTAGCTTTATTTCCCAAGTGTGTGCAAACACAAGGAATTTCCAGGAGCTCTTGGTTCATACACTACATACATCCCTGCAAACATATGACACGAGAACAGAAAATAACAAATAAATAAGACTAAAGGAAAACAAACAATAAATAGTCATAACAATAATGTGGTATGAATCTGGAACAAGATTTATGTACAGATTTTTGCATTATTTACTGTACAGCTCTATAAAGTATGTGTATGTATGTACATAATACTCGAGAGACAGGCAATAGCTAGAAATGGAGAAATAAATTGCAGAAAACGGGTAAAAATGTTTGTGTTAGCTGTTTAAAATGGTGATGGCATAGGGGCAAAAACAGTTTTTATGCCTAGATGTTGTAATAGTGCACAGAGATCTGTAGCGTGCGCTGAGTGCAGAAGAGCAAACAGGGCGTGTCCGGGATCATGGCCAATCAGCTCCGTGATCATTAGTAATACAAACAAAGTCATGCTTTGAATCGTTCTCGGGGTACTTTGATGCCGCTTCAAGTCTAACACACCAAAGTCTGTTTAGTTCTGGGCTAGGACTGCAGGTAAGGAGGTCATATTGTGTGCAGAGGCTATACTAAAGAATTAATAAGTACAAAAAAAATCCGCTGCCGGAAAAAAAAACAAAAAACCACGCGTCTGGTCCCTATACAGTCTATGGTCTGGTCACATAGCGATTGCCATAATCAGAATGGTACAAAACTAAATGACTTTTAAGTAGCTATTTTTAAAATTTATAAACTTTTTTTTTCCGCCGTCTAAAATGGCCGAACAACATCAGAGGGTTTATAAAGCATAAAAATAAAAATCAGCAATTAAAACAAAAGAAAAAAACCCCACTCCAGCACAGTAGATGGCGCTATGAACCT
>NW_015632601.1:0-735 GCF_001515625.1 Sinocyclocheilus rhinocerous
AAACTTGATGATGTAACAGAAACTATAGATTCTCTCTTTTCTTGCATTTTAGATACTGTTGATCTTTTACGTTTAAGGAAGATTAAGGATAACAGTTTGACACCGTGGTATAATGAGCAGATTTGTGCTATAAAGAGAGCAGCCCGGAAAATGAAGCGCAGCGGAAGGAAAACAAAATTTGAGGTATTTCGTATCGCATGGCGGGAAAGTACCCTATCTTACAGAAAAGCATTAAAAACTACTAGATCGGATTACTTTTAATCTCTTTCAGAAGAAAACAAACATAACCCTAGGTATTTATTCAATACAGTGGCTAAATTAACGAAAAATAAAGCATCAACAAGTGTTGACATTTCCCAACAGCACAGCAGTAATGACTTTATGAACTACTTTTTATTCCAAGATCGATACTATTAGAGATAAAATTGTAACCATGCAGCCGTCAGCTACAGTATCGCATCAGATAGTGTGCTATAGATCGCCCGAGGAACAAGTCCACTCATTCTCTACTATAGGAGAGGAAGAATTGTATAAACTTGTTAAATCATCTAAACCAACAACATGTATGTTAGATCCTATTCCATCTAAGCTCCTAAAAGAGGTGATTCCAGAAGTCAGATCCTCTTCTGACTATTATTAATTAATTATTGTTATTAGGATATGTCCCCAAAACCTTCAAACTGGCTGTTATCTCATCAAAAAACCACAACTTGACCCCAATTAATTAGTTAATTA
>NW_015632602.1:0-1147 GCF_001515625.1 Sinocyclocheilus rhinocerous
AATAAAGGATCGCTGTTTGGTTCCTCTGTCATAGTTAATCTAGTGGGTGTATAGTAGCCTCCGTGTCTCTGATAAGCACAGCATTTTAAGCTGGTGCACCGCTAGTGTAACTTTGTTTTCGTTTTGCGCATGTTGCAACTGTTCCGTTCTGTGCAACAGAAACACTCGGTGTAGCGGAGGCTTTACGATTAATTAACCGTGACATTTTAAAGCGCGGTTAATTGTGAAACCGGTTAATCGCTGCATCCCTACAGCAGAGTCCTTAATATTTTCAAGAAACGGCTGAAAACACATCTCTTTCATCTTCACTTCTGCTTGTTTTTTTTTTAATTAAAAAACTTGACCCACTAACATTTGCACTCTCTATTCTATTTGTAATCTAATGGCAAATCCATCATTTTTTTGGGGGGATTTTTTATTTATTTTTTATTTTTTTATAAGCATCGGTTCAGGCACCGGAACCGTTTTAAAAGTATCGATTTGGCACCGGTATCGAAAAAAACCCAAACGATACCCAACCCTAGTGTTTATAGAGTATATGTAGTAGATTTTGTGAGCATGTCACATTTAGTTTATTTAGGGTTGGGTACCGTTCACATTTTAACCGGTACGCTATCGGTATCGGTACCTGAATTTCGGTACCGGTACCCAACGGTACCTTTTTTCGGTACTTTACTCTCTGTGTAATTACAAAAACATTTATTTCAGTGAAAAAATAAGTCCAAAAGTCTCAATATCAACATTTTGAACAAAAGGGCCCTACAAACTTTTTCTTTCTTTCTTTTTTTCCCCCCCAGAAATTCTTGTTTTAATTTTTCTGAAAATCAAATGAAGGCATTAAACATTTATTTTAAATCAAATGAAAATTAAACCCTTTTATTTTTTGGCAAACAAACTGAGGTTTACTGTTGAAATTAATTCATGGAAGAAAAAGTGTGAATATTCCTTTAAAAAAAATTGTAATAGGCTAATAATTGTATTATTTTTTTTCTACAATTAAGTGATTAATCTGGTTGTAATATTTATTTTTTATAATTTAATTGTTTTATTTAAATCTGATAGAAAATGGAATATTTAAAGATGTACATTATACTAGTGCTGGGTGCGGTATGACCAAAAATTTATATCACGGTATTTTTCAAAATTA
>NW_015632603.1:0-829 GCF_001515625.1 Sinocyclocheilus rhinocerous
GCTGCAGTAGTTCTGTGTTGTTTGGACACAATCCTTCTTAGTGTTTGACGGTCCCTATCATTCACTCTTTTGTTTTTGACCACTATTCTCCTTCGCTGATGAAGTCTTGCCATGATTTGTGTACACAGTCAAAATTGTAAAGTCTGTTGTTCTCAACACCAAGCAGTTGGGAGGTTAAGGTTACAGACACTCCTGATAAACGGGCTTCCATGATTTGTCTTTTTTGGAAGTCTGACAAGTCACCCATTTCACAGAGTGCTTTAAACACTGCTGAACACTTATACTACACTTATATTCACTGAACAAACTAATAGAGACTAGGAGGAAAAAAAGATAATTACAACATTTGTTTTTCACTGTTCATCTACACAAATTATTGTTTGCATTATTTTGTCCAACCCCTGTATCTCTCAATGCAATTTTATATTGCACTAGAAAACTTTATATCTCACAACTGCAACATTATATTTCACAATTTTGACTTTGTTTCTCGTAATCATGTTTCTCATAAAACTTGTAATTTTGTAATCTTCATAATTTGTGACTTTAAAACTCCTAATTGTGATTTATTTCTTGCAATGTGATTTTATAGCTTATAATTGCAATGTTGTTTCTCGTAATTGTGACTTTTAGCTTATAATATAACTTTATATCTTGTAAATATGAATTTATATTTTATCTTTTATCTTGTAATTGTAACTTTGACTCTCATAATTGTGAATCTCACAATGTGAAAAATCACAATTTGACTATCTCTCAGTTTTGACTTATTGATCGCAATTACGACTTTATATGTCACAATGTGGCTTGTTTCTTACTTTAAATTTGA
>NW_015632604.1:0-2527 GCF_001515625.1 Sinocyclocheilus rhinocerous
TTCACAAGGATAAAAGTGCCCCTAGTTGAAGAAACGCCCATATATGAAAAGCATTTTAGGGCTTTTAAAAGCATTTAGCTTTTGGGGGCCCAAGGCGGTCGCCTAGCTTTGCCTAATGGGTAAGTCCGCCCCTGACCTTAGGCTACAACCACATTGAAAACGCATCTTTTTCTCTACGTGTGAATCTTTGTTTGGTCTTTCAGTATCATCTCAGTAAGCGTTTATGACATTTTACGCTTACACTGCAAGGTGATTTAAGCATTTTCAGATGTGTCAGTGTGGGTTGTGCAATAATTAATTTTTTGCAATGAATGAAAACAAGCGTGTGAGGAATAGAAGTAAGCATACAGTGTCCAGTGGATTGTTCTGTTCATGCCAGTTGTTCAGCTATCAAAACATCTTTTCAAAAATAACTAAGAAATCAATCAATCAATAAAACTATTTTGAAAATGACCTGATCTAGAACGTGTATACAGAGAATGCCATTGTGAAGACTATTAAACTACTATTATAAAGCAGGCTGTCCATCACATTCACCGCCCGAAATTTTCGCGGGCGAAGTCATTCCACGCGATCCGGATTTCCACAAGCAGATTTCAAGTTCAAGGTTCAAACAGGTTTTGTGAATTCACCACGTTGACAATGAGAAAGCAACATGACTTGCGTCAACTGTGCTTCATCTCAACTCGCAACACTAACTTTTTGCCGGCGAAATTTCGTTAATGTGACCGCACCTAAATGACAACCGCATTTTCGACTATTTTTTTTACAATTACATTTTCGTGTGTGTGTTTTTCGATAACTCACAGAGACGGAGATGTGTTCGTCTGACGGTTTTGATCCAGTCTGTCTTCTTCGACAGAAGCTGCTTCTGGCAGTTGGTGATCTGCGCGCGACTCAAATTTCAATGATGAATTCGCGCCTAGATTGGATTTGTGTTGTGACTCGTGTCACCCATATATATATATATATATATATATATATATATATATACATTTTGACTGTTTTGTCAATTGTTTTGACAAAGCAGAATCTCAGTTAAAAGAAAAAAAAAACTAAGTTGTAGCTAACAATGATATGTTTGACCACAAATTTGCACAATGTTTGCTGAAAAATAAATAAATAAATAATAAATTAATTCTCAGTCTCTGCAATTTGGCAAATGGTTGAACTAGCCATATCGTTCATTACATTCTGAGTGGATTAAAATAAGTTTGTACAAGAAGATGAGTGAGTTTAATACGCACTGGAGGCTGGCTGAACGATTCTATTACCAGATGAGTGAGTTTAATACGCACTGGAGGCTAAAGGAATGATTCTATTACCGTATGTAGAAATTACCTCATAAAGAAACTAATATGGCAATTTAGGGAGCAATTTTTAATAAGACTTTTATGATGCACGGTTGTAGTTATGCTAATGAAGTTGTCGTTTTACTTACGTTCTGCCCTCAATACTGGCCTCATATTTCAATTTCAGTAGATTAGTGCTAGCTAACTGTTACTAATGAATTTCATTAATGCGGTGAATACAAAGACATGATATTCATACCAGGATTGCTTCTCTCTCATCTTTTGTGTGCCATATGTGCAGATAGAATAATGTTTATGGGATTATAAAGTGCACTGTGGTACATTGTTATTGGAGTTGCTCTCTTGGAGACAGGACCTCTTTAAATCCAAGAAACAGCAGGCTGCACTGCAGTTCTTATTTTATTGCAAAGTATCAGAAATAGTTCATCTGCTATCTTTGACTGCGGTGTTGGATGCATTCACAAAACCTTGAACTACTGGCACAAGTGAATAATGATTATTTTCTATAAATACTATTTCCAGAAACAGAAACATTGGTCATCTTCCAGATGAATAGTCCCACAAGATCTCATAAGAACAATCTGGTTTATTCCTTTGACATTTTCAATAGCAAGTTCCCCATGAACCTTCAAACTATACAGCCTATTCAACTTCCAAAGTCCAAGCATATATTTGACAAGATAAAATATTTTAGAAAAATGGACACAATGCCTAACAGGATGTACTTTGCAAAGTGAGGGATTGAGAGTTTGCTCAAGGGTGTAACATTTATGATTTTCAATTAAATTTTTTTTGTTTGTTTGTTTGGAAAGTTGATATTATCATACATAATTACTGATTATAATTCCATAATACTTCAATTGTTTAGTAACACAAATGAATAATTCAAAAAAAGCCATTGCTAATACTCAGTGATATCTGCTTTTCCCTCCAAAATAGTTTCACTTGATGGAACATGATTTCATTATGGAAGTGTCTTTTACAAATCAGAAGAAAAGTGATATGGAGGACTCACTTAAAACATATTATTATATTAAATTATTACTAAACAAATTTGGATTAGGGAACGGAATAAATTATGATACTTCTGGAATATTTAGAAACAAATAGCATATGATCTTTTTTCTTCAAAATTATAACAAAAGAAGCGGAGGAGGAACATCTATAGAAATCCATTTCAGTCCCAGAATAAAAAAATAAAAAAATAAAAAATA
>NW_015632605.1:0-1467 GCF_001515625.1 Sinocyclocheilus rhinocerous
CGTGCATGCTGCGTATTACTGATATTAACTATATGGCTCCGCGCTTTCGTACAGGAAGAACTATTGTTCCAACCACTAAAGATAGATTCACAAATAAACTGCCTGATTTATCTCAACTGCTTTCTGTACCCATAAATACACATGAACTAGAAAAAATGACTAGCAACATGGGCACTATCTTCTCTAATACATTAGAAGCTGCTGCCCCCATCAAATTGAAAAAGGTTAGAGAAAAACGTACTGCGCCATGGTACAACAGTAATACCCATTCTCTCAAGAAAAAAACTCGTAGTCTTGAGCGCAAATGGAGAAAAACTAACTTGGAAGTTTTTAGAATTGCGTGGAAAAACAGTATGTCCAGCTATAGACAGGCTCTAAAAGCTGCCAGGGCCGAGCATATCCACAAACTCATAGAAAATAACCAAAACAATCCAAGGTTTTTATTTAGCACAGTGGCTAGATTAACAAATAACCAGACGCCACCCGATCTAAATATTTCCTCACATTTTAATAGTAATGACTTTATGAATTTATTCACTGATAAAATAGATAACATCAGAAATACAATAACAAATGTAGATTCTACAGCATCTAATACTTCAGCTTCATTCATCGCACCCAAAGATAAACTGCAGTGCTTTAAAACTATAGGACAGGAAGAGCTAAATAAACGCATCACTGCATCTAAACCAACAAAATGTTTATTAGATCCTGTACCCACAAAATTACTGAAAGAGTTGTTACCTGTAGCAGAAGAACCGCTTCTCAATATTATTAACTCGTCGTTATCTTTAGGTCACGTCCCAAAACCATTCAAGCTGGTGGTTATTATGCCTCTTCTTAAGAAACCACAACTAGATCCTAGTGAACTGGCAAATTACAGACCCATCTCAAATCTTCCTTTTATGCCTAAAATTTTAGAAAAAGTTGTGTCCGCTCAATTGCGCTCCTTCCTGCAAAAAAATGATCTCTATGAAGAATTTCAGTCAGGTTTCAGGCCCCACCATAGCACAGAAACTGCACTTGTTAAAATTACAAATCACTTGCTTCTTGCGTCAGACCAAGGCTGTATCTCATTGCTAGTTTTACTTGATCTTAGTGCTGCGTTCGACACTATAGATCATGACATACTCATAGATCGATTACAAAACTATACAGGTATTCAAGGGCAGGCTTTAAGATGGTTTAGATCCTACCTGTCCGATCGCTACCACTTTGTTCATTTAAATGGGGAGTCATCTCAATTATCACCAGTAAAATATGGAGTGCCACAAGGATCTGTCCTAGGTCCTCTGCTATTTTCGATATACATGTTGCCCCTTGGTAATATTATTAGAAAATAAAAATTAGTTCACCGCTCAGGTTTCACTTTCACGTGGTGTGACGCTCTGCGTATTATCTCTATGCGTGTGCGCTCCGCTTAGTCGCTCCACTCGTATACCGTTCATGCGAATCGGAACAGCAAAG
>NW_015632606.1:0-1902 GCF_001515625.1 Sinocyclocheilus rhinocerous
TATGATGATCAGATCTGCTGCTCTCTCTGTACAGTATCTTCTGCTTTCAGTCCAGCTCTTAGTCTCAGAGGAAATGAAGTAAAGATTGGATTGATAGTACATCCATCCATCTATAAACACAACCAGATAAGCCACGAACTAAACTTTGATCCACACCAAGTTAAAAAGGTTACGTTAGTTGTAGTAGTAGTGTTTATATTATAGTAGTTATTTATAATATGCGGTTTATATCTTTATTAATCATTTGTCTCATTGTTGATAGTTAATCTTTTTCTTCCTTGTGTCACTGGATCAGTTGTTGTAATTATTATAGAACTATTACTTTATTCATAATGCAATACTGAAACTTAATGCATTTATTCATACTCCCCGTCCCAAATGCAAATTCTATAACAAGGGATTTTTCCCACCATTGGAGCAATTCAAGTCTGAATGTTTACAGTTTTTCTTGATTGCTAACACATTATAACTGATTCATTTAGCCCAACTTTCCAAACCATTCATTCAGTTCTCAAAACCTTTAACATTTCACCTGTTTTCACACACGTTCCAATTTGATCAGCATTTTTTGCTGAACTCTACACAAAAATGCCCTCATTTTGCACAGTATAACCATGTTCTCATTCAGACAACACAAGCACACACATAATTACCTCCAGCATCACAATATGAACCCAAATAGCACACACTTATCTATATGTAAACTTTCAGTAACAAAACTGATGACACACCAGTCAGAATCTCAGGATATTATGAACAGGAACACATGTGATTATGTGCTTTGGAAAATGAATCCTAGTGGTGGGAGACGAAGACGAAGAGGAAGGGGGGTGAAGGGAACGGGGTCAAAGGACATTTGTTCCTGTTGAAATACAATGCTCTATAGTTGATCATGCTGCATGGAGTGACCTACAGGCTCATCTAGAGGGTTTTACACTACTTACACTTACAGTATCATTTCAGCACATAGTCGCTGTACTTTAAGATGAGAGAACTTTTTACTATTCTGTGTAGTGAATACTGTAGCACAAGTTGTACACCCTCAAACTCATAACTGTTGGATTGATTTGTAGCAAAGAAGTTCTTACATGTATTTTTGCAGGACTGAGAGACGACTGTCTAGGAGAGGCAGAGAAAGTCTAGAAGACTAAGAAACTGCAGTAGTATGGCACAAAATTGGTTCATTACCAATACCATAAAGCTATTTGGCAGAGGATGCTGAATTATTTATTTATTACTGTACAGTAACCGACTGTATACTCGATTGTGTGTGCTTTTCATCTACTGCATGATCTCTTTACAGCAGTGAAATGAAAACAAACTTTTCTTAAAGCTTATTGCTGAATTTTTCCCTCTATGTCTGCTGTATACTGTAATAGACATTGACCTGCAGAATGATTCCTGTTTCCTAAAAGGAGGTTTTTGTCAGTGTTTTGAATTGATCTCAGTAGTGTTCACTAAGCAGAGTAGTAGTCTGTTTACTTTGTACTGTATTATACTCATTTGACATCCCCAATTTTTTTTTAATCATTATAAACATGGCGCTAAAGTAAAGTCAATACAAGCATTAGCCACATGATCCCAACACAACAGATCCAGTTCTCTCCACTTTAAAAACTGAGTCTGCTTCAGAGCAAGTTACCAGTTAGACTGAAGAAACTTACCTGCAAAATACTTCTGAAGTTCATTTTTTTCTGATTTCAAGTGGTCTCTCTCTTCTGTGAGGTTGGTGATCTTAGTTAGCAGCTGCTGTCTCTCTTGTGTGTTGTGACTGCAGCAGAAGAACACACAGCAGCACCAAACACACTGCAGCTGCTCTGGAGCTTCGGATCTTCACACCATCACTTCCTGACCATCTGTAAGTGTTTATTATATTATATATTATGTTTATAAGTTGTTTAC
>NW_015632607.1:0-403 GCF_001515625.1 Sinocyclocheilus rhinocerous
CAGGTGTCAGTGCGTGCCCTGTTTTATTTAAAGAACAGGGATCTACCAGAGTCTGATCATGTTTGTGGAAGTGTATCATGGCATGAACAAAGATCTCTGAGGACCTCAGAAAAAGAGTTAATGTTGTTCATCAGGCTAGAAAAGGTTACAAAGCCATCTCTAAAGAGTTTGGACTCCATCAATCCACAGTCAGACAGATTGTGTACAAATGAAGGAAATTCAAGACCACTGTTACCCTCCCCAGGAGTGGTCCACCAACAAAGAACACTCTAAAAGCAAGACGTGTAAAAGTCCACTAGGTTTCAAAGGACTGCAGGCTAACTTCTAAGCAACTAAAGGCCTTTCTCTCATTGGCTAATGTTAATGTTCATGAGTCCACCATCAGGAGAACACTGAACAACCA
>NW_015632607.1:798-1012 GCF_001515625.1 Sinocyclocheilus rhinocerous
TGAATTCTGAATTATACCAGCAAATTCTGAAGGAAAATGTCAGGACATCTGTCTAAGAACTGAATCTCAAGAGAAAGTGGGTCATGCAGCAAGACAACCACCCGAAGCACACAAGTCGTTCTACCAAAGTATAGTTAAAGAAGAACAAAGTTAATGTTTTGGAATGACTAGGTGGAAAGTAACTAATTACAAATACTTTCGTTACAGTACTTGA
>NW_015632608.1:0-1162 GCF_001515625.1 Sinocyclocheilus rhinocerous
GCTTCCGTTTACAACAGTGAGCGCAAGCTAGATTAAATTGATTACGTTTTAAATATGTCAGTTATTTTTCTTACAAAAACGCATCGATTCGCTACAGGAGGCCTTTGTTCACCCCCCAGAGCTGTGTGAGACACTTTGTTTATGGATGGGTGCTTTTTATTTCACTTCTTTTGGACTGATGCACTGCAACACCCGCTGACTGCCATTAAACAGCTTGAAAGATCAAAAACCATTTTTAATATAACTCCGACTGGATTCGTCTGAAAGAAGAAAGTCATATACACCTAGGATGACTTGAGGGTGAGTAATTTATGAGCTAATTTTTGGGTGAACTAACCCTTTAAGGTCTACATTTGGTTTCATACCTTTGCATTTGCATCGCTGTTTGTAAAATCCCCATATCTGCAAGAATTAGCATACATTAAATAATTCACAATGAGAGAATATAAGAAAAACATGGAACATTTTTTAAATGGATTTTGGATCACATTACAGAATTTTAACTAAATGCTACTAAAACATACTAAAATACAAAAAACAATGCATAACAGTACTAAAATTTTGTTTATTTCCCCCAAATATGAGGATTATGTGTTCCCTTTTGTCAATACTGAAACAATGATGACATGTTTCGGTAGTGACAATTCTATGGGATGACAACCAAAAAAAAAAAAAATCAAAGATGTCACTACCGAAACTCCACCAAATGTTTCGGTAGTGACAATTTTAGATACGTTTAAACCTAGCTCAAAGAAGCTAATCAGCACATGGTTAGCTAACACAGTTCTGAACAGTGGTATACATATAAAAACTAAATGTTATGAAATAACTCCCAAAAAGTGTGCTTCGCTGCAGAAAAAAAGGTGTTCGGTAGTGATGTTCCTTAAAGTTACACACAGATTATTCAGACTTTTGAACACCTTTACCTTAAAATGATGAGACCTATCTACTCGCACATTGTAGCTATGAGAGAGGGGGACACAGGAATATTTCCTGATCATAAATTTATGGGTTTTGTTCAAATCAGTCTTGGCCAATGGACTAAAACATACACAGTTTCGGTAGTGATATGAAAAATTCGGGACACATTTTTGGTCCCACTTTATATTAAGTGGCTTTAACTACTATGCACTTACATTTAAATTAATCATTTGGTACAATG
>NW_015632609.1:0-1436 GCF_001515625.1 Sinocyclocheilus rhinocerous
GTGTATCTGAAAGAGGTGAGACTGCGTACACTGGGTATAATCTCTTGCTGCCATATTCTGGTGTGTACTGCTGTTCCACCGTTCTGTCTTGCAGGTTCCCAAAGGCGTCCCCATGACTTATAGTCTGCTGCTGAAACCGATTCTTACAGTGAAAAATCTCAAGCCAGCGGTCATCAGTGTTTATGACTACTATGAGCCAAGTATGCTTTTATCCTGATCATGCTTTGCTCTGGCTGAATTCCCCCTTGAACACAATCCAGCTCATTTTCTGTTCCCCTTTCAGGTGATTCGTTTGAGACCACCTACATGTCTCCGTGTCCCGGTCCATGATTTCAGTGCTGGTTACAGGATACATGACTTGAATAAAACTGCTTTTATGCAATCAGTCCATCTGTTACCTCCTTTTGTTCCTCATCTGACAAGTGTTTAAGCAGAATTACAATCATTTGATATTTGAGTTTCTATTTGTTGTGACTTGAGATCTTTATAAGAAACTCACTCAAGGTGCTGGTTCTTAACCTTGTAGAGGTTTTTTTTTTTTTTTTTTTTTAAAGCAGGACTCCAAACGGAGTCTGCATGCTCTTGTATTGTAATCATTTGTAGTGTTTGCCAAAATGTAAGTGTTTGAGTAGCAACTATACATTTCTTCCAGAAAGGCCAACTTAAAATTCCAGCAAAATAACAGTGAAACTTAAAATTGGTATAAGTGGGGGGAAAACATATGTACTTGAGCATCCCTAACTTTTTTTTATTAATTTTTATAAACATTTTAACTTTAATTTTTAAAATGGATTTAATTCCTAACAATTAGCAGTGACTTTGCCAACCATAGTGGTACTCTGTATGTCTTGTTCATAGCGTTTTAGAGAACTGCCTGGCTTTTGCTACTAATATCCTTAATACATTGCACAAGCAATTATATTTTGAACAATATTTAACTAATTTAAATCTAAATATTTTTAGAAAATATAAAGCTTTTAAAATGATTGCTTTTCTTTTTCCGATTTTCTTTTTCTAAACCTATAAGTGTGAACGCTAAGTGTGTCCAATCAGGTAAAGGGCCGATGCGTGCATATAGGCGTACTAGGCAGGGCAGGACCGTCAGGGTGGCAAAAAGTACCGATTTTTAGTTTCTTTAGGGCATTCTTTGGAATTATTGCACTCATATCAAGTTATCAACCCTTAGTTATTCTAACTCTAAATTAACTTCGCTTCATAGTAATGCTGCTCCTGCGCTTTGCCCCACCTGAGCAGCGTCAATATCAAAACACCCTCATGTACGTCCATAAATGTCATCAAAATGAATAACTATCTGGACATGAATGACTTTTGTCCTGATCAAACACACCTGTCTGTAATGATCAAGTGTTCCTTCAGATCCTAATAAGTTTGTTCAGGTGTGTTTGATCAGGGTTTTAGCTGATCTTTGCAGGAAG
>NW_015632610.1:0-293 GCF_001515625.1 Sinocyclocheilus rhinocerous
TATGACATCAAAGTACAGCGAGAGAAAGCATAAGGAGACGTCCACACTCTCTTATAGCTATCACAGTACTTTGATGACACACACCGATCGGTCTAAGCAGCGCTGCTTCAAGTCGAGCGCGGGCCATCAGCAGGAAAAGAAACAGTAAACAGCCAAAGGACGTAACTTAGAATGGGAGATGGATCGGTTTGTGAAAGGGAAGAGAAAAGCCATAAATGAAGTCGCACAGACCCAGGCAGGTGCTGGTCATTCAAAAGCTAAATGCAGAAAATATGACGAGGCATATCTTGCTC
>NW_015632610.1:427-542 GCF_001515625.1 Sinocyclocheilus rhinocerous
CGTTGTGTCAGTACGTCATAAATAGAACAAGGCATCAGTTTAATGTCGGGTTTTGTCTTGTCGCGCCGCTTCCAGTGTACACAGTGTCACTGATTATAATGGGTTCTACTGTATT
>NW_015632611.1:0-926 GCF_001515625.1 Sinocyclocheilus rhinocerous
TAGGCGTCCCACAGAGTGGACGGGTGACAGTTAAAGGGTTAAAAAGACAAATGGTATGGATTTTCCTTGATTAGAATTTAAAGACATTCCCCTGACATAATGTTATTGTACTGTATGTGTGACTGTGAGGGACTGAGATGATATGAGAGCTGACATTATCAAGTATGTCACCGACTTTGCAACAAACAAACAAAAACATGTCTTGTTCAAAGTCCAAAAGCATTCACTGCGTGATTAAGCCTATTCGAATGCAGTTAGAATGCCCTTATATTTCAAGCAATGAAAGAAAAAATACCCATGTATGAGTTTTTGTTTTTATATTCATTGCACAAGCAATGTACTTTTCTGAATATCAGCACAAGTGCGCGAGCACAAATGTGCTATTAATTATTATTTATTTTTTTTACAGTGCATAGGAACATGGTGTTTCGTTCCTTGAATAAATCAGTTTTTGAACGAATCTGTTTGTTTCTGTTTATTTATAAAGCACAATTAAAACAATGTAACATTGACCAATGTGCTGTACACTCCCTAAATAAAAATTACACAGTATTAACTTTCACACAAACAATGACCAACAACAACAAATGTTATAAAAAAAACCTCTTGCTAATTAGTCTGCAGAACCAAACGCTAATTCAAGTAAATGCACTTTCAATTTTCCTTTAAAACAAAGACCTCCGTTGTCTACCACCTCAGGACTCTTGTTCAGCAATCGAAGCCAATGCAAGTAACGGTTTACAATTATTTAGATGCGTGTTTTAAGTTTCAGCCCCTTTTTAAGGTGATTTTTGATTCTTTGATGATTTTCAAATCTTTGTCTTCAAATGTGGTTAAGTGATGTGAAATACTGCCATTCTTTTACTCTCCTCTCTCTTTTTCTTACTTTACTTCATTCTGTATATATGTGTTTTGCTTAGTTAGTT
>NW_015632612.1:0-152 GCF_001515625.1 Sinocyclocheilus rhinocerous
TAACTGTTGTTA
Source organism: Sinocyclocheilus rhinocerous (assembly GCF_001515625.1). NCBI lineage: Eukaryota > Metazoa > Chordata > Actinopteri > Cypriniformes > Cyprinidae > Sinocyclocheilus > Sinocyclocheilus rhinocerous. The sequence goes on from NW_015632612.1 coordinate 13, forward strand.
AGAGCACTGATAATTTTACATGTCAATAAAAACTTAATTCACACAACCTGCTGCTGTTGTGGTTATTGTTGTTGTTTTAATGTAAAACCCTAACCGAGGCTACACTCTAAGATGCCTCATTACTGATTTTCTGGAGCTCA
>NW_015632612.1:363-500 GCF_001515625.1 Sinocyclocheilus rhinocerous
TCCTCTTCTTCACTAAGTAAGTAACAAAGATATTGAATTTTTGGTCCATTTTGTTAGATGGTGTTATGGTTAGTTAGTTAATGGTGCATTGCTGTTATTTTTTATTACTAGGGTTTATGCATAAACATACCCAGCTA
>NW_015632613.1:0-897 GCF_001515625.1 Sinocyclocheilus rhinocerous
CTGATTGTTATGACATAGATATGACACTAATTAAAAAAGTAATAATTAGTGTTTCAAAATCTCTAACGTACATATGCAATGAATTATTTCAGACTGGAATATTTCCAAATAAAATGAAAATTGCAAAAGTAATACCAATGTATAAAAATGGAAAGAAGCACATCTTCACAAACTATAGACCTGTCTCTCTGCTACCTCAATTTTCAAAAATTTTAGAGAAATTATTTAACGATAGATTAGAAAAATGTATAGATAAATATGATATAATAAATGAAAGTCAGTATGGTTTTAGAGCAAAGAGGTCAACATCAATGGCCATAATTGAAGCTGTGGAGGAAATCACAAACACCCTAGAGAGAAAAAAATATGCAGTTGGAATATTTATTGATTTAAGGAAAACGTTTGATACACTCAATCATACAATCTTACTCAATAAACTGGAAAGATATGGCATTAGGGGAGTGGCTTTGAACTGGATCAAAAGTTATTTAACTGAAAGACAACAGCTTGTGAAGTTGGGTGGGTTTACGTCACAGTGTCTGGGCATTGCTTGTGGGGTCCCCCAAGGATCAGTATTGGGTCCTAAGTTATTTAATTTATATATAAATGACATATTCCATGTATCTAAATTATTGAAACTGATATTATTTGCTGATGATACTAATATATTCTATTCTAGTGATAATTATAATACACTTATAAATATAGTAAATAAAGAATTAGTAAAACTAAAAACATGGATGGATGTTAATAAATTATCTCTGAATTTAAATAAAACTAAAGTAATGATGTTTGGCAATTATAAAGAAAACTCAGAAGTATTAATAAAAACTAAAGTTGGCAATTATAACTAAAACTCAGAAGTATTAATAAATATAGATGGTGTTGCAATAGAAA
>NW_015632614.1:0-134 GCF_001515625.1 Sinocyclocheilus rhinocerous
TGTCCTGCAGTTATACTACTTTGTACTGCAGTTGTACTTCAATGTCCTGCAGTTATGTTTTGTAGTTCCCCTCACTCTATGTCCTCGTATTATTTCCCTCCTCTCGCCGCTTCACACTCCAGTCCAGCGGGTGG
>NW_015632614.1:144-552 GCF_001515625.1 Sinocyclocheilus rhinocerous
TTCCCTCCTCTCGCCGCTTCTCACTCCAGTCCAGCCAGAGGCGCTAAACACATGCGTTTGTTTGCCAAACACCATTAAACCTCAGAGGAAGAAGATTAGTTTCAGCTGAGCAGAGTCTTCTGAGGAGAGTTCAGCAGCTCACGGTATTTCTCATATTTACACAACTATCAAACACACTTTATACAGTCTGTTTAAGCCACATTTTACAGACTCATGTCTGTGTTGTTTTCATCCGGTTCAGCGCTACTTGTGCGTCTTTTCTGGCGTCTTTCTACTGAAATAAATTAAATTGTTACATTGAGCCTATAATGAGCAGCGCGAGACATCCATACATAAATGTTAATAAAGCGAAATATGAATCAGATGTGACACTGAAATAATTAAATATTGCTTTGTGCTGCTCTTTAT
>NW_015632615.1:0-233 GCF_001515625.1 Sinocyclocheilus rhinocerous
GCGAGCTCTGGGGCTGGAGCCGACACTGGAGCGAGCTCTGGGGTGAGCTCTGGGGGAACAGGCACTTGAGGGCGCTCTGGAAGGCGCTTATGAGGAGCGGGCACTGGGGGGCGCTCTGGAAGGCGCTTACAAGGAGCGGGCACTGGGGCGCGTTCTGGAAGGCGCTTACGAGGAGCGGGCACTGGGGCGCGCTCTGGAAGGCGCTTACGAGGAGCGGGCACTGGGGCTGGAAC
>NW_015632615.1:1106-1302 GCF_001515625.1 Sinocyclocheilus rhinocerous
CGGTCTGAAAAGCGAGGTGTGCTGTGATTGGCTAGCTATCCAGTGCGTTGTGATTGGCCGAATACCTCAAGCGTGTGTCGGAAATGTTACGCCCCTCACTATACTGTTGATGCCGTGACCGGCCGGAGCGCCAAGACAAAAACATTAAAATCCATTACAGACGAGGCATTTGTTGCATCCAGTGGGGACATAATTA
>NW_015632616.1:0-647 GCF_001515625.1 Sinocyclocheilus rhinocerous
TTCCAGTGTGGTTGGATGCATTGATGACACGCATATTCCTATCTACCATCACGCCTTCCCAAAATGAAACTGATTACTGTATGGAATGGAAGGATGCCAGATGGAGGGGTAGTGCAAGATATCTGTGCCGAAACCACCACCACAGCTGTTAAACACAAATTATTCACAATTATTTTGGTCATATTTATCTCCTACAAATACAAAAGCAACAATTATTCTTTTCCCAGTTGGATTTTAATATTGTGGCTATCTCCTCTTCATCTGTCCGTGGTGCTGGTGCAGGTTCCTCTTCAGGAACTCGAGCTGCGTCGGAAAACGCTAGGGGAACGCCTTTCAGCGTGACCGGCTCTGAACTCGTGTGTAATCAGACCAATAGATGGGCGAGACGTCACGGCGGGTGACGTAATGACCATGTATGTTGGATCAGAGAACATTTAATTATGTGAAAATATCATTAGACTATATGGAAAAGACCGCTGCACATTGAAATAAACACTGATAGCCTATTTATTGAATATGTCAAATGTTTAGGCCGGCACCTGTTAGTCGTGGTAAAGCACCAAGAAGAGGCACAGCGACGTGAGTTCGCGGCCCGCTCCGACCAGTGATGGAATAACGTCTCAGGTTACTTATGTAACCATGGTTCC
>NW_015632617.1:0-1368 GCF_001515625.1 Sinocyclocheilus rhinocerous
TGTCTTGCAGTGGGTCTCGGTGGTAAAGTGCTTCTGTTTCCAACCGAGACTGACTCCAGTTATGTTAAACTCATTCCTGAAAAGCCACTGAGTCTTTCAGCATTTACTCTCTGCATGCGAGTTGCGACGGAGCTCCAGGGCGAGAGGGAGATCATTCTGTTCGCCTACCGCACACAGAACTATGACGAGCTCAATGTGTGGAGAGAGAAAGACGGCCGATTGTCCTTCTACCTCAGAGGCAATGGAGCGCTTTTTTACCTGCCTCCTTTCTCCACCTTCCAGACTCACCTGTGCATCACCTGGGACTCAGCGACTGGTCTTTCTGCCTTTTGGGTGGATGGACGTCGCAGCTCATTCCAGCTATATAAAGAAGGTCACTCAGTTAGTCCGGGTGGCACCGTCCTGCTCGGCCAAGATCCTGATAACTACCTGGATGCCTTTGATGCGAAGCAGAGCTTTGTAGGTGAAATTACAGATGTAAAAATGTGGGATCATGTTCTCTCAGGCAGTCAGATTAAGGCGGTTTATTCAAACCAGCAACAGTCTGTGTCGATGGGAAATGTGTTTCACTGGAACACCATTAAGTATGAGATTAATGGAAATGTGCTAGTGGTGAAAGATAACTGATTCTGATCAGGTGTAACGTCACATTTGTGTCAACCTCTATAATCTGTTCATCTATTTTAATGATTTACAAAGCCGTAAGGGCTAAGAAATAAATTGTTTTCTCTGCATTATATCTGGAGTGTCTGTGCAGGTTAACAGCCAAATTCCAGGTCAAGAACTACACTACCCACAATCCTGCAGAAAAATATCTACCAATCAGAGAATTGGAGCTCCACAGTGATTGCCCACACCCATAATGAACTGCCAGGGTCACAAACAATTCAACTGGTATATCATTGTAACTATAATAGGTCTGCCAAATCAATTAATCGCCTCCAAAATAAAAGTAATAATATATGCGTTTACTTATAACAGTAATACACATGTATATTAAAAAAAAAATATTTACATGTGGCAATAAGTGGTCAGGTAGGGGAAATTACCACCGACAATGGATACAAATCGACTACACCACCCGGAATATAACAACCCTATACAAGGGCACACAGGTTTGTTGCCAAAGGCAGGGTGAGCATGGAGACATAGGCAAAGTATAAAAATTAAGCCATTTATTTATACACAAATGAAACCTTTTAACACATTGGTGTGGCCAGCGGGGGCCTTTTGGATTTTCACCTCACACAGTTGTGAAAGCAATACAATTGGTTAAGCACTGCACTACATGTGGACATGCTAAAAGACTGCAACCCCCGCTTTAAAGGTTCTACTCCTAAATGACAACATGGTTAACTGGTACAAACA
>NW_015632618.1:0-982 GCF_001515625.1 Sinocyclocheilus rhinocerous
TAGCCTTCAATGCTAATAGCTTAGCTTGGCTATCTGTTTACAAACCGCTAACAAAATGGTGCTGGCGGCCTGAAAGTTACCCCGGAAAAGGTTTCTTAGGACTTCCGGGCTACGGCTGTTACTATGGCAACGTACTTTGTAATAACTGGCCTGTGCTACACACGGTCTTATGGCTATATACAGTTCACTCTTTTTGTGTGGAAATGGCGGCGCATTCCACACTGAACAACCAAAAAGCACTACAGATTTATCTTTATAGTGCTGTGTAACACTCACTCGTTAGAGTGAGGTAAATTAATGTACAGCTTTACTGTAATTAATTCACTGTCATTGATATCTTCGGCGGATATCAGCACATATTTATACAGACAAAAACACGCGTGGATTTAACCACAGATTTCACAATTCTCCCATCACAAAAATAACGTCTCGGACACTCTGTGAGTACCGCGTTTTCAAGTTCACTAGTTTTTTAGTGAATTAAATGGCAAGAGCATTAATTAGCTAGTTTAATGGTCTGAAGCCGGGAGATTTATTTATCATAGACTAATTTGGAGATGGGACACGCACCAACAAATCGAACTATGAAGGCCTTTTAGAGAAAGTAAACGGGGAAGACACCCGTTTCTTCCTTCGTGCGCTTTTCTGGAGCGACTTATTTTTGTCTCGGTGGACAAAATTAAAACGTTTTGTTTTTTTTCTACTGCAGTTAAATTCTAAACAACAAACCCTCGAGTTTCACTTCATGCATTCAACACGCTCTGATACACAACAGAAGTATCCAGTGCCACAACAAACTCAGTTTCTCTATCTCTTAATCTATTTTTCCGGATAAAAATAGACAAAATTCATAATATTATCTTGGGTCATTAATTTCTCAGTCAAATCTTTGCCAGCTTTCTATCTCCACCAATATGTAACGAAATTAACTCATTTGTAAGTTGTTAATTCTATAAGGGAATTAATCATTAATTTTATTTCT
>NW_015632619.1:0-875 GCF_001515625.1 Sinocyclocheilus rhinocerous
TCATGTAAACTGAGTTTCTTTGTGTGTGCTGCTGGGCCACCCTGCTTTCTAAGATATTGGCATCAGGCATAAAAAAAAATCAATATCGGTCAACCACTAAACATACACTGTAAAAAATTGTGCCGTTAAATAACAGTAATTTACTGGAAGCAGGGTTGCCAGTAAGGTACTGTTAATTTACAGCTCTCAACCGTTAACTTACAACTCTTAATTTTTACAGTGTGTTACCGTAATTCTACCATGGAAATTAACTCTGCTCCCATTGCTTCAAACAGTTTGAGTTTAAAAACTAGCATTCGTACGATGTTAGTACTGTGAACTTATTTCATTTGAGTCCACTGAGAAGGAATATTTCTTAGCATAAAACTGCAAACACAAAGCGTAATAATAAAATAACTAAAAACATGACTTTAACTAAAATCGTTGCAGTTCACTGTTAGTTATAGCACACGTGCGTGAGAAGAAGTAACAAAAAGATCATTACTGTATCAGCAACTCCACAGTTACTGCCTTTAAATAAAGCAGCAAAACTTCAGTGTTTGTGGCTCATCATTGACTGAAGCACAGGCTCTACTCTCCAGCACAATGGTGAGCCACAAAACTACATTAAAGCGACACACAAAACTACATTAAACTAACAGATCTCTCTTGTGCCAAAACACATTAATACAGTTCAGTTCAATATTTACTCTCCTTATCAGTTCATGACTTTGCATAACTTTTTTTCTATGGATGTTCACAAATATTTCAGTCAAATTAAATTTTTTCATTTGGTAAATCTGACTCTTTCGTTTTACAGTATATTGCTGTTTTTTCCTGGACTTAACGGTAACAAACTGTAGAAAAACAGTTATTTACTGGCAACCGTGCTGCCA
>NW_015632620.1:0-842 GCF_001515625.1 Sinocyclocheilus rhinocerous
CGCTAGCGTGCCGTCACTCTTGCGTTGCGCATGCGTCGATTAAGTTTTTTTTTTTGTGGATTAGGCTAAATCATTATTTTGAGAAAGTTCTCAATATTACGAGAAACTAAGTCATTATTACGAGAAAGTTTCTCATTATTATGAGAAAGTTTCTCATTATTATGAGAAACTAAGTCATTATTACGAGAAAGTAAGTCATTATTATGAGAAACTAAGTCATTATTACGAGAAAGTAAGTCATTATTATGAGAAACTAAGTCATTATTACGAGACATTTTCTCATTATTACGAGAAAGTTTCTAATTATTATGAGAAACTAAGTCATTATTATGAGAAAATAAGTCATTATTATGAGAAACTAAGTCATTATTATGAGAAAATAAGTCATTATTATGACTCATTATTATTACAGAATCATATTTTTTCTCAACTGTGGCGGAAATGGGCTTCCATATGAGGGTGAGCAAATGATGACAGAATTTTCATTTTTGGGTGAATTAAGCCTTTAACTGTTGACTGTTGATTTTTATGTTATGTAAGATTAGTTATAAGACCAGTTGTTGAGATGGTATGACCCTGCTGTTTTATTAAAATGTTAATGTTGATGTTCAACATTTTACAAAAACCTGAAAAGTATTTTTTATAAAATGTCAGAAAATGATAATAAATTATTATACTGAACCTGTACAACATTTTAATGTATGATTTTTTAACCTGCACATCTTTCATGTTTTGTGAGTTTGTAGATGAATAAACAGTGGAATAGCCGATTCATGCAGAGAACTGACATTTACCTAAGTGAAATACTGATGTTGCTTATATATATATATATATATATATAG
>NW_015632621.1:0-1615 GCF_001515625.1 Sinocyclocheilus rhinocerous
ACTCTCCTCTTTAATAAACGCCATCTTTATAATAGTGTGTCACGTCGATCTCAGTTGCTTCACAGAGTTTTTCTGTGTATTTGGACACCTTTTCCTGTTTAAGAAAAGAGAATAATTAACAGAAAGACAAATAAATCCAAACTAAATCTATAGTTGCGTCTCAACTAGCTCCCTAGTTCTAGTCAGCTCACTGGTAAGGGAGTCACTCAGAGTGAGAGTTAATGGCCTTAATTAATCTGAAGAAACAAGCAAAACTAGTACTCAAATTAATAAAGGGACACAAGTTATATGGATGGTTCATATTTGTATTAAGCTTCACATTTGGTATTTACTAATTTGTAGGTTATATTTAATAAATTCCACTTTCACGAAAACGTTTGCAGTTGATTTGTAAATGTCATTATTGCATTTACACTGTTTTGAGCAGCAGGTCACGGCAGGTCAGCGTGCGGTGATTCGAGCGATTCAAAACAGTGAATCATTTCAGTTGACTCGCACCTCATCACTACTTGCCAGCGACTGAATTTGTGTTTAGGATGAACTGATTCACTGTATAGAGAGCGATGTGAGACGCACCGTTTCTGTTACTAATGTGTGAATGCGCTTTATTTACACAAAATAACATTCATTACTGTTATATAAAGTGTTCAAATGTTACATTCAATAATAATTAATGAACTTTTACATCGATTGCAAACACTATAAAGTAAACTGAACAAATTGTATCAATGTAAATATTGTAAAATATAAAAACCACAAACCAAGTTTCTTCGGCTGAATCCATAGACTGTAAAAAATGGACGAGTCGACGCGTCTCCACTTCCTACCACGTCACCGTCAGCTGGAGTGCGTGCGGCTCCGCCCACTGAGTGTCCAGCATTAGTGTCCAGCGTGAAATCCGCGAAAACACGGCTAAAATGAGGAAAAGTTGTTGTGCGATAGACTGCGCTAACAGATTCAACAAGAATTCGGAGCTATCGTTTTACAGACTGCCAAAAAAAACACCGAAAGGAGAATTAAATGGATCGCTGCACTTCACAGAAAAAAAAACTGGTATCCAGGCAACGAAACGTGGAGTTGCAGTAGTCACTATTGTGTCAGGTAACGTAGACTAACCATGTTCCGTACACTTTTCGCCCTTCACCGCACGCCAGCGACCACTCCTCCGTAGTTGAAAGCCAGACAAGCAGGTTTGTGTGATCATTCTCTGGGGGGAATACCCATTGCACAGTCCACACTTTGATTGATGTCTTTTGGACCAATAGTTTTTGAGAAAAGTGGGGCAAAGTACCTCCTCCGCACGTGTACGGAAGATAAGCGTGGCATGTGGGTCAAGCATGAATCGTGTGAAAGGTTAGTGAATAACGTTACCATATCTTTCTGAAGACAAAGAAGGGCAAACAATTTGAACTGATTCAAAATATTTAATGATTAACCAATGTGAAAACTTATTCAAAACAAATGATCAGGATGCAGGTGTGTGTGTGTTTACAACTATTTACATTTAACACTAAACTGATTTAAAAATACCATAACTAGAAATTAACATGTTCATTTTCTGTGTGAACAATATTTACATTGTGTGTGTGTGTAACGTGTGTTTTTATGTGGACAG
>NW_015632622.1:0-473 GCF_001515625.1 Sinocyclocheilus rhinocerous
GGACACCGGCCCTCCAGGACCGAGTTTGGGCACCCCTGGTCTAGGTGTTCATACAGCATATGCCGACGGATTTAAACGTAGACTTAAACCAAATGCTGTACCATCGATTTTCCCCCACAAGGAGTCTAAACGCCCCCGGATATCGAGTGAAATCCGCGCTGAGAAACGACAGAGACAAGAAACGCTAGATGCTATCCTGGTAGGATGTAAACATGACGCCGTAGCCACAGAAGGAGAAAGTTCAAGCTTATTCGCGGAGGAGCCGGACAATTCGTCAGTTTCACTGCAGTCAGTAAGTGTACAGTGTTCTTCAGTTATGGTTGATGCAACAACGCAGACGGATGTTGACCAATGTGACGCAGCAGTACAGTGTTCAGTGGATGTGTGTGACTCTGTTAACACGGACCATATTTATGCTGCAGTGCCTTCTGAAGAGGGTGAGGGAGGTGAAGTAGTAAATCAGGGTGGTCAGT
>NW_015632623.1:0-138 GCF_001515625.1 Sinocyclocheilus rhinocerous
AAATTTTCACATCCTGTACCTCAATTGGGACATTCACAACTAAAAATAGTTTGGTTTTTTTTACACTTTTTTTTTTTTTAAATAATAAAGAAAATAAACAATTGGAAAAACAATTCTGGCTGCTACTATGGGCTCAGT
>NW_015632623.1:335-509 GCF_001515625.1 Sinocyclocheilus rhinocerous
AAATTAAATATAGATTAATCATTTTTGATGTTACAAAGGTTATTTAGTCAGGAGCAATAAGCACTTGTATTTTTCTTTGACAGCATTAGATGTATTATTAGTTTGCTTAGTTTGCTAGAACCAAGCACAGATTTAATATAGGCTACTGATACACATGCCTTTTCTTTCTCAACT
>NW_015632624.1:0-509 GCF_001515625.1 Sinocyclocheilus rhinocerous
AAACTAGGCTTGTACTTTACATGCATTCGCATATAGACGGAAAAGGTCATCCTCTTCACAAGAGCAGAAACGTCCTTGGCATAACAGCAGAGTGGACCGGTATACTATGGTCTATATTTAAACTGACCAGTGTAACCTTTTATATGTTTGGTTGACTGTATTTTATTTTGATAATGCACAGACTGCGATGAATTTATGAATTGCTAGAATATGTGGGGTGTGTGCGTGTGAGGTGCCGGCGCGATAAAAAACTTGTTTATGGAGCGCCGCGCCACACTTCTATTTTAAATCTGTTAGCTTAATTATTTAAGTCAGATATATTTCGCTTTTTTTTTTATGAAAACAAAGTGTTATTTTTATTCTAGGCCAATTAATTACATAGGCTATACATTTTCCTTAAAGCATCCCATTTTGTTTCAGGGCTTGAGAACCTTGTGCACTATAGTTAGGTCCTACAGAAACTGGTGAAGGATGCTCTTAGTTGTGGCATCACCGTTTAGTGACATCAT
>NW_015632625.1:0-567 GCF_001515625.1 Sinocyclocheilus rhinocerous
TAATTAATTATTCATATTTCCCCTTTGAGCTGATTCGCTACAAATCTAACTCTCTTGTTTCCTCCCTCCGGCTTATAAACAACAACAACAACAAATGCAATATTTTGATGCATTGATTATATGAATATTATGATTATTCAAAGATATTTAACCTTGTCATTGTGCCTTTTTTTCTGTGTATATAATCTCATACTATGATGTATGTATGTTCCTGTGTATAATCTCTTACTATGATGTATGCAAACCCATTATATTTATGTTTTCTGCTGTTTGTCATAATGATTGTTCATTGTTAAAGATACAACCATCTTTCCCTGAGCTTGTATGTAATTATAAGTTCTGCAGTATTAATAAAAATAGAACATAAGAGGGACAGGTGCACTAACACCTCATAGCATCAGTAACTCCACAACCCTACCTAGTACGGTTTCCCTCAGCCAGCGTTTGCTTTGTAATATCTCCACAAAGGAGACGTCGATCAGCTGCTAGAGAGAATCTCGCCTTTGGAGAAGACTGTTAATCTTACACTCGAAAAATGTAAGTATTACTACTTAAAAATTAAGATTA
>NW_015632626.1:0-475 GCF_001515625.1 Sinocyclocheilus rhinocerous
TGTGTTCTTTTCCCCCTTTTCCAACCACTTAGCTCTAGAACGAACGAATGCCCCCTTTGTAGTATTAATATATATCTGATCAATTTGAGTTTTTAATGTCTCCAATCTGACTTTTTCATCTTCTGTAAGATTATCTTTTTTCAAAAGTAAGTCTAATTCTGTCATAAGTGCCTTTTCCTTATTCAAGTGATTCTTTTTAAATAAATTACTAAAATGTACAGCAGACTGCCTAACTTTAAATTTAAATAACTCCCATTTCTTAACATGTGTCATTTGCTTACTCCCAAAAATCTGTTGTGCTTCTTCTCGAACCTGGGTAATAAAGCCCTCATTACTAAGCAACTTGTTATTTAATTTCCAGTAGCCTCGCATACTATTATTTTTAATATCACAACCAGAGAGTACCAAAACAATCATTTTATGAAATATTACAACCAGAGAGTACCAAAACAATCATTTTATGATCCGAAAAAGG
>NW_015632627.1:0-957 GCF_001515625.1 Sinocyclocheilus rhinocerous
ATCTTTAATAATATTTTATTAAAACCAAATTAATAGTAAGCCTATAAATAGTTTAAAAAATAGTATAAATGTTCTAAATGAGTTGTTTATTAGTATATAATATAGATTTCTGCTGTAAAATATTAAATGAAACGTCTAATACTTATAGGGGAGAGTGGGGTAAGATTAGCCACTTTTTACTCGTGTGGTCCTCAAGATAAGGGAAAATTATGCATAAGTACAATGAAAGTATCTATCCTGTCCTAATGAAAGTATTCCTATTATTTTAAATGATCAGAATGTATCTATGACAAAGGGTTCTAAAAATATGGCTTCTTATAATAAAAGTGTTCTTATGGCTTCTTATAATAAAAGTGTTCTCATGGCTCAGTTTGCCCCGGGTTAGGGGTAAGTTGACCCGAGTCGAGTCAGTGGGTAAGTGTTCCCATGGCTCAGTTTGCCCCGGGTTAGGGGTAACTTGACCCGAGTCAAGTCAGTGGGTAAGATGCACCATCTGGGTGTAAAATGACCATCTGGCCAAATCTGATTCAAACCCATGTGAAATAAATAACAATTTAAAAACTAATTTAATAATTTCCTTTTACAAACAGTCATATTTCTTTTCAAGTTAACTTTAACAACACAAAACCAACCAAATGAAGATTAAATTTCAGTATTTAATTGTTTGCATTTCTGAAACAATATGTTGAACACTAAAGTTGTAGCCTTCCTAAAAACAGACTAAACAGAGTTAGTTGGCCATTAGTGACTACAGCTGGAAATATATATCTGATTATAATGTGATGAAAAGTATTTTCTGGTTCTTATCAGAGAAGGACTTGGTGCACTTGTACACTGTCCCTATCAAATAAACTACAAATAATATGTATACATGATAAACTAAACCAGTAACATATCACATTAAAATACCACTTTATAATTCAGAGATTTAACTTAACTACAGTGCCTTATGGTGGG
>NW_015632628.1:0-963 GCF_001515625.1 Sinocyclocheilus rhinocerous
GCTCATGGTGACATCATTGTGAGATCAAATTGTTGACTGGGAAATACACTCAGACAGACACAGACATACATTTACACAGACTGCACTACACTCTTCCTGAGTGACCTGTCAGTTACTCGTTCTTTCACTGATACACTTCCTCAACACAGTAAAAAAGCAGCACCCTGCAGGAATTTTTGCCTAGCCATAGGACTTTGCGCACTTCCCTTTACTTTATCTGCTTAACGTCTATTGCTATCCTTCAAAAGCCCACTTGGCAGTAAACAGATTTTTGCATGCACAATCTGCGCTCATTTACTATTACATTAAAACAGATCAGTGCATGCAATTATTTCTTCTGGAATCAAAACGCATTTTCTTTTTCTTCTTTAAATTTGGAGGAGCATTTTCGAGGGTCTATACCACCACTGGCTGACTATGGCAAACAACACTTATTATATAAGCAAAAAACTGCCTACCTTATTGTTTAGTGGCTACTATTAGTGTTGTTCGTCAAGCCAGCCCAAAGTGGTCCTCCACCCTCTGCTCATTTCCAATCCTGTTCATGACACCAATATGTGGTGGCTTCTAACGCTGCTGTGAAAAATCGCTCTCAAAGTCTTGGGGTTTTTGATGCCAGAAGAGATTTTATTGTCAGACAATAAAACCGAGAAAGCTCTGCAGAACAATCTCCAGAATCTTTTTCTGTACCCTCTTATATACAGTTTTTTCTCTAGACGTGTTCAATACATTTCATTCATATTTGTTATGGGGTCAAATAGACTTTTATTATCAGAGAGATAATGCAGTCTAGAGATAATCTGCAGAAAATCTATCGAGTCTGTGTCTGTACTCTCTTTTATACAGTGCTTTCCGAAGGTGTGCCCATGTTCAATACATTTCATACATATGGTTATTGTTTATCACTTCTTTTAACTTTTTTGGCTGTGTCTCCAGCCTGCCACCCAGAAGCAGACAGGAGGC
>NW_015632629.1:0-286 GCF_001515625.1 Sinocyclocheilus rhinocerous
AATAATTTCTGACTGGCATAACTGAACAAATCAAACAAATGTAAAGCGGGGCCCCCTACAAGCTGCAGCCCAGTCAAGCCCAATGGTAAGTCCGGCCATGCATACCACTATAGCGTGTTTAAAGCAGTTGAGTATTTACATTTATATACAATTTTTACAATATTTAAATTACATACTATTTTGATTTTGAAATTGAATTACTGATGTATATGAGGGCAATTCAGCTCTTAGCTTTCTTAATACTAGGGGAATCTTTTGGTACCTCACGATTCAATTCAGATCAGTT
>NW_015632629.1:385-964 GCF_001515625.1 Sinocyclocheilus rhinocerous
TTTTGGCAGATTTGATTTTTGTTTACGGTTTTTTTTCTTTCCCTATTTGACTGCAGTAGAACGTTTTAATGAAATTTAAAAAAAAAATCTCACTAAATTAAATGTAATCCTTGAAATTGGTTTATTCTTCCCATTTTATTCAACCCAATATTTCAAAACAAACGCCAAAGCTGAATGCAATCATTACACACAAGACTAGTTGTCATCTGGTAAATAAAAATAAATAAACAATAGGACAAATACAATATAAAAAATATACAAATTAAATAAACTTTTTAAAGATTTTCAGATTCAGGAGCCTCAGTTTATTTAACATGTCTTAAGAAATACTACAGAAATTGAATAATCAAATGTAAAAATAAAATACTGTATAGTCTTCACTGTATGAATTACATATAAATTGATAGTGATCAGTCAGAAGCAGTGTGATTATTTCATATATATATATATATATATACATATGTAACAGATGCCAACAATTTATTAGGCTCCTGTCCCTTTAAGAACATGTGTGTGTGTGTGTATTTGACAATATAAGTGCAATAAGCTGTGAAAGAGAACTGAATTCAGCATCACATG
>NW_015632630.1:0-458 GCF_001515625.1 Sinocyclocheilus rhinocerous
CCCTCATGTCCAAATTCAACATGAAGGGGGGTGGTCCGCTGCAGAGAGAGGCATTTGAAAAGACTGCACTGTTCTCGGTCATTAGACGTATGTGTATAAAACACACAACATTTACCAGAGAGCTTCTCTCTTTTTTAACACACCGAATGATGATACACTATATATATCTCATTTTTGTTTTTAGTAGACATCCAAGCAAAAGAGAATGACTCCCTGTCACAATTAGTGTAATTAAAGTAAAAAACTATGTCAAGCTTTTCTTGTGCTTTTTTTTATTTTTCTTATTTGGCAGATGCTGTGATGACCAACTTCCCGGCAGCAACAGAGTTGGACTTGAGGAATGCAGTTGGGAAGCATTTTAAACAAGAAATAAAACCAATAATTAATCATTTCCTTTAAGTTCACTGTTGGTTGTTTTATTTGTTAAAAGTAAACCAACAAAAGGGTTAATCTTTTTT
>NW_015632630.1:685-876 GCF_001515625.1 Sinocyclocheilus rhinocerous
TTTTATCATAATATTTATATTTAAGTGTATTGTATTTATAAAATTTTATTTTGTCATTAATTCTTTTATATTTTCATCATTTTGTATTGTCTTAAGTTGTCCAAGTTGTTAAAAATTAAATTTTTTTAAATAAAAGCTGTATATTTAATTTGTTTGAATGGATTGCCATTTTGTTGTCTATTAGATGTATA
>NW_015632631.1:0-2922 GCF_001515625.1 Sinocyclocheilus rhinocerous
TGGTTGATGTACTGTAGGACTGCAGCTAATATTATTTTGATAATTTATTAATCTGTAAGTTGTTTATTTGATCAATTAGGACTAAATCAATACTTATTTCCTGTTTTATATATTAAAAAAATCTAATAATGTGCAAACTGGATGCTATGAAAACAAACATGGTGAATGTATCTAAGTAGGCTATGCTATACATTACATGAAAAAAAATGAAACATCATGATCTAAAACAAAACTGCTTGCCCAACGTTTTAAAGTCACTTAATTAAGAATGATAAAGAAAAACAAAAACACAGACTAAATGTTAACTGGTAACAAATTACATTCACTCAAAATAGTAATTATATATATACCCCATTACAATAGTCTATTTACAGTTACTGTTCCCCTTAAATATAATTAAGTTTCATGTAGCATTTTAAACCTACATTTTTAGTTAGAATTATTGCGCTACATTTCTATTGTGCTCTACTTGTTTGATGTGCATGTGTGTGTTCTTGCTCGATTAATGAAGTCTGTGAAGTTCAACAAAGACTTGCTGTCAGGAAGAACTTTTATGCAAAATGCAAATACTTGCAGGATTTTCTGAAATTTACATCTAAACATATAACTGCAAGTGTATGTAAGTTATACACTGAGAAAAAAAACCCATCTCCAAATGCATTATACAGCACACACATCTGCCAGAGCACCTGTCAGGGCCACGTTACACTATATGTTTATGTATTTGTTTGAAGTGCATAATATAAAGCATTCTCACATTATATTCAATTAAACTATATAGAAAGAATAATTTTGGCGTGTTGTTTAGAATTAACTTGCAGACGGTATATGATTCAAAAAATGAATTATAGAGGGTTATTGATAAATGTGTTTTTAAGATGAGTGCAAAATGTGACAAATTACTAACAAAGCTTTTTTGGAGGTTTTTATGACTGGTGATAGTCGAATGAGACACTCGTCTGATTTCTTGAATTTCTGTAGATTAAACTCCTCCATCTCTTCCTCTGATGTCAACAACACAAAGGCCAAAGCAGACCACTGGGCAGGAGAAAGATCAGCAGATGACAGACTTCCTTTGTTAAGGTGAGTCTGAATCTCTTTCACCAGAGTTTGGTCGTTCAGTTCATTCAGACAGTAGAACAGATTGATGGATCTCTCTGGAGACAGATTAGCTTCTAATTTCTGCTTGATGTACTGAACTATTTCCTTTTTGCGTGTGTACATTTGTGTCAGAGTCTTAGGAGTGTCTTCAGTGTTATATATTTGCAGTGTTTTGGAGGCGTCATCAGCCTGACTGTTTTTCAGATCTTTATATCTTTTTTCCTCCAAAATCTTCTGGAGAACAGTGGCTGAAATCCAGCAGAAGACTGGGATGTGGCACATGATAAAGAGACTCTTTGATTGTTTAACATGATCAATGATTTCTTTGGCCTGATTCTCATCCGTGAATCTTTTTCTGAAGTACTCCTCCTTTTGTGCATGAATCTCTTTTTGAAGTACTCCTCCTTTTGTGCATCATTGAACCCTCTGACCTCTGTTACCCGGTCGATACAGTCAGGAGGAATCTTACTGGCAGCTGCTGGTCTGGTGGTGATCCAGATCTGCGCAGAAGGAAGCAGATTTCCCTTGATGAGGTTAGTTAGAAGAACATCCAGAGAGGCTGGTGACGAGACATCACGCCATGTCTCATTTTCCTTAAAGTTTAGAGAAAGACGGCATTCATCCAATCCATCAAGGATGAACAGGACATTAAATTGATCATTTCTTGTAAGGTTCAGTCCTTTTGTCTCTGGGAAAAACTGACTTACAAGACTCATCAAACTTTGTTTTTCTTTCTCCTTTAAGTTCATCTCTCGGAAAGGAAGAGGAAATATGAAGCTGATATCCTGATTTTCTTTTTCTTCAGCCCAATCCAGAATAAACTTTTGCACAGAGATGGATTTTCCGATGCCAGCAACTCCTTTTGTCAGTACAGTTCTGATCCGCTTGTCTTGTTCAAGTACTTCAAACAAATTTGTGCATTCAACCTGTATCTCTTGTGTTTCATGACGCCTGGAAGCAACTTCAATCTGTCTTACCTCATGTTCAGTATTGATCTGTTCACTACCACCCTGAGTGATATAGAGATCTGTGTAGATGCTATTCAGAAGTGTAGAGTCACCGTGCTTTGCAATTCCTTCAAACACACACTGATACTTTTTCTTTAGGTTCGATTTAAGTTGTCGTTGATGAATGAAGACCAGCTCATCTGAACAAACACAACAAAAACACTTGATCTTACTGTTCTTTCCTCATTTTATAAGTGAAAAATCAGACAGATGCTCATTAGTCTTTTACCTTTTAGAGTGTCTGCAAGTTCATCATGCTTCATACTTTTTAGGAAGTAAAGTGTGATATCAAGAGCTGCTTCTTTGATTTCACACATGTCCTCTTTAAAATCCTGCACAAAGTATTGTGTGTTCTCTTTTTTAAATATTTTCTTAAACCTTTCCAACTCATTCTTCAGAAATATAATTATTTTGTTCTCAAGATCCTAAAACCAAAGAATAAAAACAAAGAGGGGTACAACAATAAAATTTTAATTAAATCTTACATCCACATATAAAACATAAGGTTAAACTAGTTAGACAAAAGCAGTAACACAAGTACCAGAATTGAGGTAAGGAAAATGAGCATTTCCGAATTACTGTACACATGACAGTACCCTAAATCATGCATAGCTGTGAAGTTTCTTAATATTGTTTACATATAATTGCAAGTTTAATTAAGAATCTAATGTAATAATTTCTGAAGTAATTTAAGTCAGAAGTGATCCGGTCTATCTTCCAACTGATAGCAGCACAACACATGCAGATATAAAGCTGTAGAGGTTGTTTTATAAGCTATTCCTCTATAAACATGAAAAAATCCAGGTTTTATTCC
>NW_015632631.1:2932-11327 GCF_001515625.1 Sinocyclocheilus rhinocerous
TAATATATAAACATAACATATTTTTCTTAAATATATACAGTATACATATATATATATATATATATTAGGGATCCACCGAAATTAACATTCTGGGCCAAAACCAAAAATTCTAGATGCACTTGGCCGAAAACCAAAACTGAAAATGCTTTGTAATAATTATTTACTATTTTATTAAATAATATAAAGTAATTTTGTAAGATTTTTAATTTTACTTAATAATTTGAATGATACTGAATTTAAAAAACACAAGCCAATAAAATAACCACACTTTTACTGAAAATAACACAATAAAATTGGACAGAAAATATAATAATATTAAATATCAATATATTACTTTTATTTAGTTTTCTGCAACATAATCAGATATAACTTTTTTAACTAATTATCCAAATAATGTATAGTCCTACAAAGCTATTATTATCAGAGCATGTGAGCAGTTCACAGCGGGAGCAGATCAATGGATGAGAGGGTAGCGTCATTTTACAAGTGTTGCCCAGTACAGCTCTACTACAGCATGTTACAGCACAGTAGCGCTACTGTAAACAGGAACATACTACATAGAAATTTCTTATCGGCGCGTTATTTGAGCGGACTTTGCTTTTCCGGCGATCATGAATGAGCGGTGCACGAGCAGAATGCACATTCATAGAGCGGAATATTGAGCGGAGCATCACACCGTGCAGTGATGACAGCTAGAGGAGAGTGAAACCTGCGCGCTGAACACTGCCGGGCGGTGCGGTGCAGTCAAAGTCTCTTTAAGACAAGTCATATATATAAACTTTCAACATATTTTCACCTACCTGGAAGATCCAGAGAAGATTTTCT
Source organism: Sinocyclocheilus rhinocerous (assembly GCF_001515625.1). Lineage (NCBI taxonomy): Eukaryota > Metazoa > Chordata > Actinopteri > Cypriniformes > Cyprinidae > Sinocyclocheilus > Sinocyclocheilus rhinocerous. Next base: position 3,758 of record NW_015632631.1, read on the forward strand.
CTGAAATTCTTGATAAAGCGGTAATTCTGGAAGTCTGATTTCTCATACTGAACCCTGTTAGCAAAATTAATTTGGTCAGTGTTCATAGTAAATGAAATAAAATAGGACATTTCCGATATTAGAGAAATCCGTTAGAAACACATTTTTTTTTGCAAACAAATCCAGGATATGCTGATAAGAAGCTTCAAATGTACAGAATATCATTCTAATCATCAGTGTAATCAATTGTTTTTATTTCATTTATTTTATTTAATAAAAACACACACAAATATCCTTTCATTTAATGTTTGAAAAAAAAAAAAAACCTGACTAAACACATCACACATTAATATAAGACAGTCATAGCCAAAGCCAATTTTATTACACAACTCACATTACAAAACAAACGTTGTCTTCTAAAGAACACATGTATTCCTCTTGAACCTTTTGGTTTATGTGATGCAAAGTATTTTAACACTTATGTGCTAAATATGCTTTAAAAGGTACAGTGTACACCATTTCAAAAGCTAGGTAACATGTAGGGCTGCTTGATTATGACAAAAATCATAATCACGATTATTTTGGTCAATATTGTAATCATGATTATTTAACATGATTATGAGTGGGCCATATGACCAAAACTTTATATGAATGATTTATTTAAAGTTAGCGATATATCAAATATACATTTTCTGTAAATAAGTTTACTATGACATCTACATTTTAGAGACTAGCGAAATGTCACAATTCTCAATACCACAGCAGAATACTGGGGTAACTAATATTAGTAAAAAAAACAAACAAACAAAAAAGTCCTCAAAATTATTGAAAATAATTAAACTGTCAGTAATAAAAAAGCAAAGGTCACATACCATAGAATAAAAAAAAGATACAAATGAAGCAAACTGTGCTTTAAGTTGTTTTTTAATGCAAGTCTAAAGTATTCAGTTAACAGCCTACTACAGAAATTGAATAATCTAATGTAAAATAAAACAGCATAGTCTTCACTGTAAGAATTAAACTTCCTAAAAAGTCCTTCAGTCAAGAGCAGAGAGTGATTTTGTATTTCTTTTGTTGTTTGATTAATATTCAGCACAGTCGGCAACAGGAGCATAGCCCACTGTCACTTTATAAGCCACACTTATCCAATTTACTGTTACACACATATTTTCATTCTCAGCTGTTTACGTTCATTTATTACATAACCGAATAATCACTAAGCGCCACATTTTGACACATTTTTGCGTGCATTTGACCGTTTAGGCGCGCACCTTGAGCTAAAAGATTACTTTACATGTCCGTGTTCTATTTCGTCTCTGAGTGCATGCACAGAAATCCTCCTGAGGAACAACACAAGTTCTCTTTGGTGCTTTTAAAAACATGAATAAATCTAATCAACTTTAATAAATCAAGCACGTCCCATTTTGCAAATGTCACGTTACATGATTTTACAGATTTGCACGTGAAATTTGGCTTTTATGGAGGAGCGAAAGCGCACCACTGGAAAGGGGGTGGAATGGGGCGCAATAATCGTTTTATCTCGGTTACTGTATTTTCATAATCGTTGGAGGCCAAAATCGAAATCAAAACTGTATTTCGATTAATTGCACAGCCCTAGTAACATTTAGAGATTTAGTCAGCCTCTGGCAAAAATTTATTATGCACTTTGGTATAGTTGATTTTTTATGTTGTAAATTAAACTAAAAGAAGAATTCTGGTATCTAAAAGATGTGTTTGTGTTCTCACCTGTTGAGAAGAAATGCTGCCAGTTCCACGTCACTCTTCAGTCCCTTCTGATCTTTTAGAGCTTCCCATCGTGTAAATTCTGCACCTATATTTACTGTGGTCGTCTGTCCTTTGTTACTAAATCACACAAAACAACAAATCATATGGAAACTATCAGGCTCACAGCTGTGTTTATCATTTGGGCAAACAATCATCAAACCTGCAGGCTACTTCAACCCAGCATTAATCAGTTCAGAAAAAGTGTTCACTGGAAATTAAGTTTCATGATAGTGACAGCATACATGTGACCAGCAACAAGAAACACATGATAAATACCTTTTCACAGTTGCTGTTTTTTCACTGAATTTTGGTGGTTCACCTTTTGAACGGTCACTCTTCATTGACACTAAGCTGGATACATGTGAGCCTGATCTTACACTGATGAAAAAGACCAGAAAGAAATAAACACTTTACTACAAGAGGTTCCTCTGTTACTGATATCCGCACATGCTTTCGCTAGTCCTCCTCAGAAATGTTAATTTACAAAGTGCAAAAGTTAATGGTCATTCTAGTTCAGTGGCTCAAATTTACCAATTTCTTTTAGAGACGTATAGATTTGAAAATAAACATGTTGGTAATTTCACACATTTGATGAATCTAACTAAACAGAAAATATATAAAGTTTTACAATAACAAGAGAGTCACCAGCATTTCTTCTATTCTCAGGAACTTTAAACTATTACCTAGTAGTAGTATCATGATACCAAAATATCAGTAAAAACTTTTTTAAGGTAAGAAATACCTTCTGTTAGATGATGGTGTTTTCTCACTGAATTTCGGTGGTTCACCTTTTGAACGGTCACTCTTCACAGACACAGAGCTGAACACATGTGAGCCTGATATTACACTAATGACACAGAGAACAGAGAGAGAAAAAAACACTATCAATAATGTAATCAATAATGAAAATAATCTATTAATTGTGTCGACAGAAAACATCCACCAGTCATGTAAATTTACAGTAGTGAATAATGCATTTCAATGGACAAAACACATTACATACAGGAGGACACAAAGTGAGCTGCTGCAGAAGAATATAATTACTATGTTCAGATGAGGGCATGTTCCTTAAACCAGTTAACACTTGTGCTTTTGTTTTGATTTATTATCACTTTTAGATTAATTTATTTACATTTTTGCTTTAAGATTGTAAACATTACATTTAACCCTTTTTTGCACATATACTATACATAGTGTAGTCTACATAGATACACATAAAATTGTCGGAGAGCCATGTGACTATTTGACCATGGGAAAAAGTAGGAGAAAGTTTGTATACAACATTAATGAAAATTAATGAGAAAAAAAATATGGAAAAAGTCTTCTTCATGTTTAATCTATCTACTATTCATATTGTATATTAGTCCATTCCTGTGGTACAATTTTGCATCTAAAGTACCTAATACAGACAGTGATGGACAAAAGCATCATGATTTAATCAATGCACATCAAAGTCAAACATATTTACATTACAGTTGTGTCACACACAGCACAATGGAGAATTTAGCTAATGTTACACTGTAATGCAAAACACATGAAATACCTTTTGGTAGGTGATGGTGTTTTCTCACTGAAGTTTGGTCCATCACCTTTTGACTGGTCACTCTTCAGAGACACAGAGCTGAACACTTGTGAGACTGATCTTACACTAATGACACACACAGAGAGAGAGAGAGAGAGAGAGAGAGAGAGAGCGAGAGAGAGAGACATTTTATTAGAAGGAGGTTCTTCAGTCACATTTGAAGGTATGTAAAGGGGTGATGACATGATAAACCAAATTTCCCTTGATCTTTTGATACAGATGAGGACTTTGTATGCTAAATACATACTGCAAGTTTCATAACTTAAAATGTCCTAATCATCAATAAAAAAGGATTTATGTAATAACCCCCAGAAAATGGCTCGTTTTGGACCCTATGGGACAAGGTGACGTCAGCTGGGCCCAGTCGTTTGCATAAACTCTGCCTCCTGAGCAACACATCGACATAGGCCTAGCCCACTGGCATTCAGCAGTTAACGGCTGACACTTGATCACGCTGAATGCGAGTGTCGTGTCGCGTCAAAAACAAATAGAAACTACAATAACTGCTGCTATCTTGTCTACACTGGACTGGATACAGTATACAGACGCGTGTTCACTTTCTGACACAGTCCACGTGCATGAGTTTGTCATCTGTTGGACAAATGGAGCGAAAGAACGTTCACTTTGACGCATTTGGTTTAAACAGCTTGTTCGCGGCTTTGTACAGATATCAGAAGGATCCCAGCATAAGGAACAAGTGGATAGTTTATTTTTAATGGCATCCCGGATCGTGAGTTCACAAAGAAACATCTGTTGAAAGATGAAGTGGTACTAGATCTGACTGCAGCTGCATCACAAGTAAATGATTTCATAATGCTTTGTCTGGAAATGTCCATTTTATTTTGATCATGCTGTCAAAACACTCAAAGCATGCAATAGCGAGGGGGTGTTGATACTGTTTCCCATGCAATGACGTTAACCAATCATAAGAGTGGTGGATTACTGGCTGAAGCCTTAAAGGACCGCCCCTTAAAAACAGCCTGTTTCTGAGAGAGGTTCAGAATGAGGGTTGAAAATAATCATTTTTCCACATATTTATTTGGTTTTTTTGTGCAACAAACTTTATTAACATTATAAGTAAACCTCAAGGAACATTAAATAAAATAATGAAATAATCCATGTCATGACCTCTTTAATCTCAATCTCATATGAAGGTAGAAGACTGTTAGCATCCATTTATTTTAACTGTAGGAGAATCTGTAAGATCTCGTACAGTAAGAGATCTCTTGTAAGAGTAAATTTCCCTCTTTATTAAGAGTCTCTGACACAAATGCAATTCATCCACATCATGAGTGTAACAGGTCTTTGCAGCTCATTGACATAACATGAACACCACAAATAAGTATAACAAAGTTATTCAAGATATTTTTGCATTACAGAGTACAAATGCAAACAGCTGTGCATTTATTTGCACTTTGAATTTTAGCTGCTACAGGATGTGTGTGTATTTGTGAAATATAAGGTCAGCTTACAAAAGCATGCATAATATTTTTGTTCATTTTGTTGTGTGTAATAGTGAATTGCAGTGTGCATCTGACACTTGAGAGTGAAATTGTGAATTCAAAGTGTCTGAACTGTGGCGAGAACTAACCAGTGCTAAAAAGGTGGGACTCATGAGGTTTAAAAAAAAAAAGCAGCTTACAAGACAAGACATAGTTTTCAGTGATTTGTGGTTTCAGTCAGACTCTCACATGTAACAGCTGAGAAATTAGCTAATGCAACGGTGTAATATAGAATGTGTGAAATACCTTTTTGTAGTTGATGTTTTTTTCTCTCTTAAGTTTGGTCCGTCACCTTTTGACTGGTCACTCTTCACAGACACATAGCTGAGAACATCTGAGCGTGACCTTTCTCTAATGACACAAAGAACAGAGACAGAAAAGAAAACATTTTACTACAAGTAGATTCTTTGGTCTCATTTGAAGGTATTTTAGTGTAATTAATTCCAGTATAGCCCTGCATTTGTTATTATCATGAATGTGAATGGATGGATATACAGGAGTTGGACAAAATAATAAGAATCCATTATTATAGGGATTAATAAAATTTTGTAGGCAACAGTTAAAAAAACAAAACCAAAAAAAAAAATGAATATAATTTTTTATTGTTTATATTCTCTAGTCTCTTTATCAGTGTAATATAAGTTGTAACACTCTTTAGCTGGATGAGTTGTCAGACTTCCAAAGAATAGACCAATCATGGGAGCACATTTAGCAAGAGCATCGGTAACCTCAACAGCCCAGGTTTTGACCATGACTGTGTACATAAAACATGGCAAGACTTCATTAGTCAAGAAGACCAGTGGGAGAAATGTGAAAATGAATGATAGGAACCATCAAACACTACAAAGGATTGTGTCCAAACAACACAGGCTCTGTAAGGTGAATATTGAGGTTTGCTGTCACTTTTCTACAGTAGTCCTGTTTCAAAAAACTGACCACAGAGAACTTCACAAATCCATGAAAGAGCTGCAACTGCTAAAGCTTTAATCACAGACACCAATGTTAAAATGTGGAAAAGACGGAGTCATGATCGTAAAACCTGGACATTTTGTACCCTCCTCCAACATCTCTGAAGCAACTGGCAGATGTTTTTAAACAACATTCAACTGGAGACTATTCAAAATTTGCATGAATCTATTCTAAGAAGTTTGGAAGATGTGTTAAAGGCAAATGGTGGTAAAACACCTTAGTAAAGAAATGCCTATTTCCCAGATTTTCACATTATTTTATATATAATCCTGTATATATGTTTGGTTGCAAGGTCTCTTACATGTTGAATTTATGCATTAACCCTAGTGGATTCCTGTGCTATTGTATTGTTGGAAAGAAACTCCAGACAGAGTTTATGAAACTCTATATTTACTATATATTTACTACTGGACATTTCTGTGACTGATATCTACACATGCTCTCTCTAGTCCTCCACAGAATTCACACTTGCTTGATTTGAAAGCACCAGTCGTTCCAGTTTACTGACTTTTATGGTTGCTCCAGTTTATTCAAATATTTGTTTTATATAGTGGTGGACGAAGTACACAAATCAAATACTTGAGTAAAAGTACAGATACCATCAAAATGTAACTCCAGTAAAGGTATTAAGTAGCCCTTTTCACTCGAGTGAAAGTACAAAAGTAATGTACTTAAGTATTAAATGTGAAAATCACTGATCACTAAATTTGCAATTTTAACATATATTTTTATGTTTAATAATTTTATATTATATATTTTATAAAGGGCTTTCAATAGATTCAAATATTTTTTTATCGGATTAACTAAATCAAATCAACATTTGGTGTGACCACCATTTGCATTTAAAACATTTATAGGTACATTTGCGTATAGGTAAATCATCGCTCTCGCTCTTATTCAAGGTAAATCATCACCACTTCCATCCCCTACATGTGTTTTGTTGAACTAATGGCTAAAATGCACGTGCAGGTTACTTTAATAAAGCCCAATGATTTCCTCGGATGAGGAAAACACAGATGGAATCACAGAATCCAGTTATAAAAATTGAATTAAAAAATTGTAATTAAAAAAATCGAATATAACGCGGAATGTCACGGAATTTGCCAAATTTTTGACAAATAAATTGAAAGTAGGTCAGTATATTTAAATCATATTGTGATATGGACTAAAGTCTGTGAATATTAAGCCACAAAAAGACTATTTAAAAATGAATCCTGCACGTTCTGCATGTTTCTGTTTGAATGAATGGCGCAGATGTGAAGTTTCGTTTACTACACATACTAAAAAGCACGACACTCACAATGTTTTCTGCTTCAGCCGTCTCACTAAATGAGGATGTGAATACTGTACATGAACAGAGCTGCTCCGAGAGTCACTTTATGAGCATTTGACCATTTCATTTTAGAAAAACTGTTGTCATATTATATACACACAAATAAAACTCTTCATGGCAACCCGTCAAGATAAAAGTCTGTTAAAACTTTAAGAAATTGTGACAGAAACATATTAATTTTGTACAGCAGAATGTTCATAGGTCCCTACTTTACTTCCTGAACAAGTGCAGATATGAGTACGAATTGCCACAGTTCCAGTGTAACTGAGCCTCCTACATGCTCGGGTTCTGTACCATCGTGGATTTTTTCATGCAAACTGATCTGTTTCAAAACAGATTTTCAATGTGAACTCGTCTGCAGTGTTAAAGGTTTACTTCACCCAAAAATGAAAATTAGGCTGCGTTTTACTCACCCCCGAT
>NW_015632632.1:0-366 GCF_001515625.1 Sinocyclocheilus rhinocerous
GTCTGTGGTTGTGTTGTGAGAATTTGCAGCGCGTTTCTGTATTTGTTCGTGTTGTGAGAATTTGCAGCGTGTTTCTGTGGTTGCGTTGTGAGAATTTGCAGCGCGTTTCCGTGGTTGTGTTGTGAGAATTTGCAGCGCGTTTCTGTATTTGGTTGTGTTGTGAGAATTTGCAGCGCGTTTCTGTATTTGGTTGTGTTGTGAGAATTTGCAGCACGTGTGTTGTCAATTTGATGAACATGTTTTCTTAATTTGCTGGTGCTCTATTTGCATGTGTTTTTTCATTTGCAGCGCGTTGAGCTCTCTGGGCCACCTTAGTTTTGCTTTGTTTCACAGAACTAATTGTTGCCTGGGTTGCGTACGTATGTG
>NW_015632632.1:426-537 GCF_001515625.1 Sinocyclocheilus rhinocerous
GGCGTGTTTGTTTTGGTGATTTGAAATATCAACATTGGCAACATTGGCTCACTTACCCCCCCTTTGAACCTACCCATACCACCAAACCTGTCCCTAACCTTACCCGTATCA
>NW_015632633.1:0-1431 GCF_001515625.1 Sinocyclocheilus rhinocerous
ATGCTAATCAACGTCTTCAGGATCATTAGAAAATCACAGGTAGGCAAGTTTGAGCAGAGTTGGAGCTAAACTCTGCAGCACATTGGCTCTCCAGGGCAAGATTTGAGGAACCCTGCTCTAGAGTATACCAAGTCTATCCCTGCGTTCCATTTGGAAGGGCTCCTATGCCCTAATCCAAGGGTGTCAAACTCAATTCCTGGAGGGCCGGAGCCCTGCAGAGTTTTGTTCCAACCCTGCTCCAACACACATACCATATAGTTTTCAAATAAGCCTGAAGGACTTGATTAGTTGGATCAGGTGTGTTTAATTAGGGTTGAATCTAAACTCTGCAGGGCTTCCTGGCCTCCAGGAATTGAGTTTGACACCCCTGCCCTAATCCCTTCAAAGGGTTTGCACTCCGGAGTGAGAGCTTTGAAGGGATGAAGGGTGTGGGGGTCAAAGAAACTATTTTTTGGAACACACTTCTGCGTCATCTTAACAAGACGATCAAGGAGGGGCCTTCGTCGCCTTCGTTGGAACTATTTTCATTGGTGAAACAGAACAAAACAGTCAATATTGTGTCTAAAATTTACTTGTTTGTTGAACTAAAATCAAGGCAATATTTGCCAAGTGCCTATAATTTAACAAGGTATAAATTTAGGTATTGGGTAGGATTTAGGGATGTAGAATAAGGTCATGCAGATACTAATGAACAACCAATATACTAGTAATATGCAAGCTAATAAGCAACTAGTTAAAAGTGAGAGCTGAACTCTAAAATAAAATGTTACCAATATTAACGTTACCTAGAAAGTAGAAACAGATTAACGTTACAGTACCTTTGTTGTAAATGTTGCCAATATTAACGTTACCTAGAAAGTAGAAACAGATTAACGTTACAGTACCTTTGTTGTAAATGGAGACTTTTATTGCGTCATCCGTGTTCATCTTCAAGCAGGCAGTTTGGGCTCTGGATGAAAACAAATCTAGCTGTTATTCAAAAGCAACATTACACCCAAAATTAATGCAACTATAATTCTAAGAAAGTAAGATCCAGCCCCAATACTGAAAGATGTCTAGGCTATATCAAATGTGCATGTGAAAAAGTTATAAAGATAAAAAAGAATCGTGTCATCATAGATTGAAACTTTTTTTGATTGATTTTTGTGTATGTAAGTGCGTAAAAGATAAAAAATAAATACGTAAACTGAAAAAGCCATAAAAAATGTACAGGTAATTATTGTGGAATTTCTTCAAACCGTTCTTTCAACCGTTCACGCGTTCGTCGATTTCAAATGTGCTTACGTCACAAGAAAAGTACACAGTGATTGGTGGATTTAAACGTGGCCCAATCAGCGCTTCTCGTCTCCTTTAACACGTTCGGCAACAGTTCAGAACTGATGCCAGATGCCAGACTTTTTCTTCCTTTTGTATTTTTGTAATCGAGACGCT
>NW_015632634.1:0-911 GCF_001515625.1 Sinocyclocheilus rhinocerous
TTGTTTCAAGGAGCTAGGACCATCCTAAAATGAGATATTAAGATTTTCGTAAATGTCCATACTTCCCAAAATTTGTTGAGGGCCATGACACCATGATGGTTAAATCAAGTACTGTAAAATAAAAATAAAAAATGTGGTTTTTCAATAGTAATACATAAAGGTAATCACTCAATACAAATAGGACAATTAAAAATGGTGAAGAAACCAACTTTTGATATATTACAAGACTGCAGCCATGCAGATATTCAGAGCAACAGCATAAAGCCTTTTGTATTTGTTTGTGTTTTTCCACATGAAAAGGAACAACAACATTGTTTCTTGTGTGATACTGCTTAGGTGATATTTGTATAATTAGTATTATTAGTAATATTTTTTTTTTATTAAATGTTTAATTATGTGATATCGAAGTTAAATACTTTTTATTTTAATTTTCAGAAAGTATTATTGAGGAAGCTCTTCGCCTGTCTAGTGCCTCCATTATGATACGTGTTGCCAGTGATGACTTCACGCTAACACTAGATTCAGGTGAGAAAGCTGCTGTAAGAAAAGGAGATTATATTGCTTTTTACCCCCAGCTTATACACTTGGATCCTGAAATCTACCCCAACCCTACAGGTTCATGTGTTCAAAATGATGTCAATTATATATATTTGTGAAAAAAGCAGAGGGGGGGATGCTTTTGAAAACTTTTTTCTCTCTCCATAGGTGGAAGGTAAGGGTAAGGCTGTAGCCTACACTGTAAATAGGTTGCTGTAAATTTTACAGTAACTTACTGGCAGCTGGATGACTGTATTATTACTGTAATTGCATTTACAGTACAATATTATTTACAGTATTATTACAGTATTTTCATTTACAGTATCAGCACTGTAGAGTTTATTTTCATTTAGTTTAAACATTTTTTACCTGTA
>NW_015632635.1:0-453 GCF_001515625.1 Sinocyclocheilus rhinocerous
AGATAGATAGATTATAGATTATTAACTATTAAAAACATTTTTGTTTTTGCTACTTTAACAATGTTTGTGCAAAGGGTGGTTAATTAAGTTTAGCTAAATGCTTGGTAAAGACATATCACACATTATAATTTGGGTGCAAAACATGTTTTTATCACCTCAACACTTATATTAGTATACTACTGTGTATCATTAAACAGAATATTCCTTGAGTCATACATTAACATACATTTGTTCAAGAAATTTGTTTTCTTGAACAAATTTTCAAGAAAATACTTTTTTTTATCATTTATCAAAACAATGCAATATAAACAGATTGAATCGTGTTCACTTATAGTAATCAAATTGACCACTTGTTGACCCCTTACCCAACCTTATACCTACCCATACAAACAAACCTGAGCCTAACCCTACCCGTATCACACCTCAACAGCAGCAAAAGTGTTGTGCATTAAC
>NW_015632636.1:0-574 GCF_001515625.1 Sinocyclocheilus rhinocerous
AAGATCTGTAAAATAATTAAGTACATGTGTACTTTTTTTTTCTCCCACAAACAAAAAAACCCCAAGAAAAATATTAAAGACATTGTTTATAAAAAAAAAATTGCACAACAGTACGTGTAAGAAATACTCTTGCTTCAGTTTTGTCCACTGGCTGACAGTCTTAGTTTGTGACAGGCTGATACATATCTTGCTGCTGTTGTGATCATTTTTGAATCTTCCCCTAAAATGTGACTTAATTTTTCTGTATTTGGTAATGCCATAAAATGTGGTTTAATTTGTTGGAATTTGGGGAAATATGCAGCTCTAATGTTGTGATAGTAATCACAGTGCAGTAAGAAATGTTCCTCTGTTTCCAGCTCTTTCTGTGAGCACAGAGAACACAGTCTCTGTTCTCGCGGCTGCCATCTCTGTCTGTGTCGTCCTCTCTGTATAGCCAGACAGTGATCACTCTGTATTTTGTTAGTGTCTTTCTTAATTTGTGATCTTTTATACAGCTCAGGTATTCTGCTGGTTTGTAGTCTCTTTTCAAGTCTAAATACAGCTCCATCTTCTTTTGTAATTTAGTGGCATCTTT
>NW_015632637.1:0-181 GCF_001515625.1 Sinocyclocheilus rhinocerous
TGTTAAAGGAATAAATAGTTTACCCAAAAATTAAAATTTGCTGAAGTTTTATTCACCCTCAGGCCACCTGAGATGAGTTTGTAGATGTGTTTTCTTCATCAAAACCGATTTGGAGAAATGTATATCATTCCATCACTTGCTCACCAATGGATGTGAATGGGTGCCGTCAGAATGAGAATCT
>NW_015632637.1:314-539 GCF_001515625.1 Sinocyclocheilus rhinocerous
GTGTTTGTAAGAAACAAATCCATCATTAAGACATTTTAAACTCCAAACCGTTGCTTCCGAGTCCTCTATCAATAATAATCCTTCTCCAGTGAAAAAGTTGCCTGTCCGAATCAGGAGAGAAATCTGCACAGATCAAACACGTTTACAAGCAAAAACAGTCCAAAACAGCTCTAAACAAACATGTGGGTGGATGTTGATGAAAGAGACAACAGAAGATGGACTTTT
>NW_015632638.1:0-258 GCF_001515625.1 Sinocyclocheilus rhinocerous
TTTTACTATATTTATTTATTATATAAAATATATTTTATATATAGCTGAGAATAAGACATAAACAAATATATTTTATAAATTAAATTATATTTATAAAGTCTGTGTGTATTATATGTAAAGTAAGTTATATAAATATATATAATTGAACATTTAAAACAACTAAAGAGGTACATTCTCATTAGCCATAAAACAGTCAAAATGCATGGGTCAAAGACGAAAAAGGGTTTAAGCATAAAAACAATAAGTGTAATACTGCTT
>NW_015632639.1:0-702 GCF_001515625.1 Sinocyclocheilus rhinocerous
TGTCCCGCCCTGTCTTCCTGTTTCAGTTAAAATGACGTCAACACGCATAGAGTAACGCTCAGTGCTGCCAGATTGGGGGTTCCCGCCCAATTGGGCTTCTTTTGGTAACGTCAGACCGGGAAAAAATGCTTTGGGCGGGTTGATAAAATGTGGGCTACTTTTTGATACAACTGGCGAGTGTTTCAGTTTCCGTGTTTGTGAAGCAGGAAATTACCGTAAATATTTCAGCGTGAAAGTCACTTGGGACAGATGACGGAATGTATCATTGCACGTGTTTTTGAGTCTTACAATTTTAAACTGTGAGACTGCTTTCTGTGAGCTCACACCCAAAGTGCGCGCACATAGAGCCGCATCTGTGAGCGCGCGACTAAGTTGTGTTGTGCCTTATTGCGCGTAAACGGCCAAATATATACAAAATTATAAGTATTTTAAAATTAAATTATAAATCTACAAAATTGTCAAAATGACCATCTTGATAAGTATTCACGTAAACAGTCGATTTATACTAAACATTGTTGGCTATAGGCTATTAAGTGAATGTAAACAGTTGAGAAACAAAACTTGGGTGTAACAGAGCCGTGCATGAGGTCTTAAAGAGACAGCAACCTAAATAAACCTGCTGCTGTCTGTCACTAATGTTTATTTATACATTAAAGACTAACCAGTGTTATTTTAAAGTTAAATAGATTATTCAGTTTCTGT
>NW_015632639.1:1054-1696 GCF_001515625.1 Sinocyclocheilus rhinocerous
ATAATTGCAGTGAATGGTGCCCCTGTTTCTGAATCTGAAAAAAAAGTATCCATCCATCATAAAACTACTCCACACGGCTCCAGGGTGTTAATAAAGGCCTTCTGAAGCGAAATGATGCGTTAGTTTAACAAAAATGTAGATTCTTAAAACTTTATAAACTGTAATGTCCAGCTTCCGGTCGCTGAAGCAGGCGCATTCACAACAAGGCAGAGTGTGTGACGTAGGCATAACGAAAGGCACAACGTAAAATCCGGGGAGAAGACAGTGGTCTCGCGAGATTAAGCTCCGGGGAGAAGCATGTAATCTCGCGAGAACCAAGTTTTGTTTACGGCACAGGAAACCATGTGAACAAGTAAATTGTATCCGTTTTGATTCAAATGGTGCGTTCGTGTCAATACCCGGGATGTTTAAATAAGTTTGTGACAGGTGTTTTGTTTTGCTTTCTCCTCTGTGCATCCGCGTTCGTCACTCTCTCCCCAGATCTTGCGTTGCGCCTTTCGTTACCCTTACGTCATACGCTCGGCCTTGTTGTGAACGTGAATATAACAATGTTGAATATAACTCTGAATGTGTTCGTCCTAAAGAGGAATTTCAGACACGCCTAGGATGCCTTGAGGGTGAGTAAATCATGGGCTAATTTTC
>NW_015632640.1:0-574 GCF_001515625.1 Sinocyclocheilus rhinocerous
ATGTGAGACTTACTAAGTCTCAGAGGGGGGAATGTAGTAGATTTTATTGGTTAAAATATGAATTGTTCAAGTGTAATCATTAAGAATATAACCATTTGAACATCCAGTTGTTCTTCCATTATAATCTCATATGCCTGTGTGTAAAAACAGGCCTACGTGGCAGAATGTACAGACCTCAGATGAGAAACAGGCCTACGTGGCTAAAGTAGACAGGCCCTAAGATTAGAAACATCTGGGAAACATAAGTGGGGGCCTTCTTTCTTTACCATAACAAGAACCCCTTCTCTAGGGAAATATCGAACTGTATGCACAAAGGAACCATTCTATGTATGGAAAACTGTATGGGATATATTCCCCACGCCTCCGAATCCAAATGTATAAAAAGAAGACAAGAAAGATGATCAGGAGATGTTTCGCTGCAGAGAGCATCTCCGTTTTATTTTCATTGATGATGAAATAAAATGTATCTTCTGGCATCCAAACTCAAGACTGAGTGTGGTTCCTCAGACGAGCGGCACACGACACCACACTACCTCCCGAGCATTTTTACTCACTAGTGCTTGTGATGCAGCTG
>NW_015632641.1:0-1000 GCF_001515625.1 Sinocyclocheilus rhinocerous
TTTTGCACAGTGTCTGTGCGAGAAGGCTCACTGGGGGAAACGCATTCTTGGGTAGGCCCTGGAGCCAGCTGTGTGCCAGTGCGTCTGTGCCGAGTGTTCCCTCGGTCAGGGAGTAAAACAACTGGCAGTGAGAGGTTTCTGGAGAAGCAAACAGGTCTACCTGAGTGGCTCTGAAACGTCTCCAAATCAGCTGGACCGTCTGGGGATGGAGTCGCCATTCTCCCGGGAGCATTGCTCGAGACAGCTCGTCGGCTGTACGGTTGAGCAGGCCCGGAATGTGAACAGCACGAAGTGACCTCAGAACCTTCCGACTCCAAAGGAGGAGGTGGCGGGCGAGTTGCGACATGCGACGGGAGCGCAGATCACCCTGTCGGTTGATGTACACAATGGTCGCTGTGTTGTCCGTTCGGACCAGTACGTGCTTGCCTCGTAAGCGCCCTTTGAGACTGTTCAAGGCAAGGCGCACTGCTAACAACTCTAGGCAATTGATGTGCCAATGCAGTTGCGGGCCTATCCAAACCCCTGAGACTGCATGCACGTTGTACGTGGCACCCCACCCGGTGGTGGAGGCATCCGTGTAAACCACAGCATGCCTGGAGATCTGCTCTAGGGGCACCCCTGCCCGGAGGAACGCAAGATCTGACCACGGGGTGAAGGTTTGGCGACAGGCCGGTGTAACTTGAACCCGGTGAGTGCCGCAGAAGCCAAAGAGACGGGTTGGGTAGCGCTAGCCAGGCACCCATATACCGTGCAAGCGGGACCAGCAGAACCACCTCTGTACCCGCAGTGGGGCAGTAAGGTGGAACGCAGGGACCCAACTCGGGTGGCTTGAGAGCGGACCGGAGAGGGGTCTGACTGCCCTTGAACGTATTCAAGCAGGCTAGCACCGACCGCGCACGTTCCTCTGTGAGGCACGCTGTCTGTTCGACCGAATCCCCGAATCCAAGAGAAAAGGGATCCTCTGCGTCAGGGAGAGTTTGCTCTTTTCCCAGTTGACCCG
>NW_015632642.1:0-1043 GCF_001515625.1 Sinocyclocheilus rhinocerous
AGTACTGGAGTTTCTTCAAAGTCGTTTCTCTGAGGGGGTTACCCCCACCACTCTTAAGGTGTACGTGGCGGCCATATCGGCGGGACATGCACTCGTAGGAGGGCTTTCGGTTGGTCGCCACCCCCTGGTCTCCCGTTTTATGCAGGGTTTGAGATGGCTTAGGCCTTTCCGCCCAGCACGAGTTCCTTCCGTTTTATGCAGGGTTCGAGACGGCTTAGGCCTTTCCGCCCAGCTCGAGTTCCTTCTTGGGACTTATCAGTTGTGTTGGAGGGCCTGACAGGCCATCCTTTTGAACCGCTGGAGTCTGTGTCAGAGAAGCTCTTGACCCTCAAGACGGTTATTTTGGTGGCTTTATCCTCCCTTAAGAGGGTAGGGGATCTGCAGGCTCTCTCCATCAGTCCTTCGTGTATGGACTTTGCCCCAGGACTGGTTAAAGTCTTTTTGCGACCTAGTCCTGATTATGTTCCTAAGGTCGCTTTGACTCCGTTTCGCTTTCAGCAAGTGGTCTTAGAGGCTTTTTCTCAAGCTGATGAGGGGCCAGTTAGCCTGAGTCTCTGCCCAGTTAGGGCACTTAGGATCTATGTCGACCGCACGGCTTAGTGGCGTAGATCTGACCAGTTGTTTGTGTGTTTTGGTGGTAAAAGCAGAGGTTCTGCTGTCACTAAACAGCAGATGTCACATTGGATAGTGGAGGCTATTTCTTTGGCTTCTGCTGTCACTAAACAGCGGATGTCACACTGGATAGTGGAGGCTATTTCTTTGGCCTATGAGGCGCGTGGCTTGACTTCGCCTCTAGGGGTGCGTGCTCATTCTACAAGAGCAGTGGCTTCTTCTTAGGCCTTCTTCAAAGGGTCCTCTATGGAAGATGTTTGTGCTGCGGCAGGATGGTCCTCTCCGAGCACCTTCATCAAGTTTTACAGTCTGGATGTGAGGTTGGCTCCTGGCTCCCGGTTCTTATTCGCTTGAGCAGACGCTTTCCTTGATCTTCCAGCTATCTAAAGGTACATCAGGCGTTATGGTATAGCGTTCCCAAAGCGATGACG
>NW_015632643.1:0-838 GCF_001515625.1 Sinocyclocheilus rhinocerous
CACACCGTTTTGAGCTTGAACTTGCCCCTGGTCTTAGTTTATTTTCAATACTCGCCCTCTAGCAGCGAAAAATTACATATTGTGCCTTTAAACTTTTTGAATAGCCTACTTATTGAATAGTTAATACTCAAGTACATCCCTGCAAAAAAATAAAATAATAATAATAATACAATTAATTAATTAAATACATAAATACAATTTTGTAAAAAAAAATGTCGTGTAATCCGACGTATTTCGACAGATGTAGTTTTTTTACGTTATAAATACATATTTTAACAACGTTGCAGAAACGTTTTATTAACGTTGTTTTTACATTGGAATGAGAAAGTGATCGAAAAACCAAAATGATCTGAAAGATAAAGGGCAATAAATTAAATGTCACATTTAATGCTTAACTTGGACGTAAATACAAATAATGATGTGAGAAAGATTAATAAAATGATTTCAAGTGTAATTGTATAACTTTTCCATTGATAACTGAATTAACATTATTGTTAATTAGGCTCTGACTGTCACATCTTTACTTGGCAGGGGGGCTGCCGCAAAACCTGTCACTCAACCCGGCACCGTTATATGCGCCTGCCATGGTTCCCGTCAGGGGTGTATGCGCCTACTTCGCGACCTTTTATGTAAGGTGTTTTTTTAAACGTATCCCCTGTAGCCAGCGGGAGCCAGAACACACGCACAATAGGTAAATATTCACCAAACTCTTTTCACCAGCCTTACAGCTACCAGACACTATCTTTTAGTGACAGGTTTTGCGGCAGCTCCCCCTGCCACGCAAAGATTTTACTCACTCTCCAATTTAGGTTATAGCCTTGCATTTGGAACTTATTCT
>NW_015632644.1:0-520 GCF_001515625.1 Sinocyclocheilus rhinocerous
ATGCAGTACATGGATAGTTGTGCGTGCATCTATTAATCATTTTGAATCTAATATCATCCCATAGTAATGCCTCTTTGGCGCTGACTTTGTATCTCCAGCAGCTACAGCAGGAAAACAGTAATGGCGGTCTGCTGCTTCTCACTCAGGGCTGTGTTTATGCTAATAGGGCAGAGACTGTCACAAATGGGCGTGACTTTTTCCCTACGCTGACATATATGTAGGGAGATTCTGAAATCGCTTGTTTAGAGACACTGTTTATGATTTAATGGGATTAAATATAAAATGAGTGGGTGAATTTTTACCATTATAGGCTGGTTGTTTTCACACACTGCAGCCACACAACTGTGTCCAAATACCTTATAAAAGTGATTTTTGCATAATAGGTCCCCTTTAATATGCATGATATGGAGGCAAGATGAAAAGAAAATACCATCTAAACTTTTCTAAAACAGTCAGTTCCACTCAGAGATACATTCATATACACCCCCACCACCAACTGTATTGTGATTCGTTTAACATC
>NW_015632645.1:0-864 GCF_001515625.1 Sinocyclocheilus rhinocerous
AAACCATGCCATTTTTAGTACATTATAGTATCATTTGACTACCATGGTATATTAGCCAACCATCAATGAATGCTGCAATAGGGTTTAGACAAAACGAGACATAGAAAGTAGTATGTAGTCTGAGATGATTCATTCATGTCATTGTCTCCATCAGGACTTCTCAACATATTCTAACTACAGCCAAAGTCAATATTCGCCATACTACAACACACACTACAACAGCCCGTACATCACAACCAGCAATATCACGCCCTCAGCCATCACCACGGCGATACCCTATCAGCACACAGATCATCCCGCTGTATCGACCAATCACAGCCCGGAATCACACACAGGTGAGCACTATGGTGAAAATGGTGAAGCTGATTAACATTCTCAATGTTATTGTTATATTAGATATAGGGAATACTTATTGAAAATGGCAAGACAAATATTATGAAAAATATGTTTAAAATATTATATATGTATATAATAATAAAAAAGTATATGAAAGTTTGAAAAAGTTCAAAAAAGGTATGGGAAATATTTATATAAAAATACTGCCAACTTGCAATAATTGTTAAGACTTTTAAAAAAAATCCTTTTTCAAGTTGAAATATCCAGATGATTGACTATATGTTTTTCTCTAAATGTAATCGGAGTAAAAAAAAAAGCTAAATATATATATAGGGAATATTTATGAAAATACTATGATAGTATGAAAAAGTAATATGAAATATATTTTAAAAATCATGACTTTTTTTATCTGACTATATGTCTCTCTATACAGTATATGTAATTTGAATATAAAGCAAAGCTCAATAGTATGAAAATAGTATGAAAAATTTATAGAGAAAAAGTTATAGAGTATATATATATATATAT
>NW_015632646.1:0-507 GCF_001515625.1 Sinocyclocheilus rhinocerous
CATATTAGTTAATACTACATGCACTACAGATCATTCATTAGACACCACATCAAAAAATGGAGAACACAGTGTCCAGTGCATGTAGTTACCAAAAATGCTGATTGTATATAGTACATATTTGTTAAGAAAACACACACACACACACACGTCTGGTTTGCTATCCTTGTGGGGGCTCTCCATAGGTGTAGTTTTATTTATTTAAATTTTTTTTTACTGTACAGACCATATTCTATCACCCTACACCTAAACTTACCCCTTACAGGAAACTTTAGACTAGACTAGGTAAGACTACACAACAATGGAGAAATAATAAAAACAATATAAATGAGTAATCAATCAGTAAATCAATGAAATGAGTATATAAATGATTATAATGATGATTTTTAATGGTTATATGATTAAATGGGGGGACTAATAAAACAATTAAATGATAAATGATTATGCATTTTGAATGAAGAATACATGATTATAAAAAAGAAAGCTAAACAACACAAATGTGTGGTTGTT
>NW_015632647.1:0-225 GCF_001515625.1 Sinocyclocheilus rhinocerous
TACTCGGGTCCTACTTCTTGCCTTATCGTAAGCCTTCTTTTGTTCAGCAGACGGTTTCCTCTTTTGTTTTTTATCCGCCTTCTCCATCTTTCTATCGTCGCTTGGCTCGGCTAATGTCCGTCCAGTACACTTAACAGCTCTCTCCTCCACATCATGAGTAGACACGCCCCTTACTGCTGATTGGCTACAAGTTTGTTTTGCTATTCTGCCCGAATCTGTTTTCTA
>NW_015632647.1:441-570 GCF_001515625.1 Sinocyclocheilus rhinocerous
TAGAATTGATAAATGATTATATTGTCTGCTCGGTGGACGGACAGATCAAATAATTGAAATAATTGTTCTGCTACAGATAATTCTAAGATCTAATCTAAATATTTATTATTAATCATAACTAGTTATAAT
>NW_015632648.1:0-569 GCF_001515625.1 Sinocyclocheilus rhinocerous
GCTGCATTTATTTGAACCAAAGTACAGCAAAAACAGTAAAATGTTTAAATATTTTTACTATTAAAATTGCTTTCTATTTGAATAGATTTAAAAATGTAATTTATTCCTGTGATCATACATAGGTAAATTTTCAGCATCATTACTCCAGTCTTCAGTGTCACATGATCTTCAGAAATCATTCTAATATGCTGATTATCAATAAGGTCAGGTCAAGTCAAGTCACCTTTATTTATATAGCGCTTTTAACAATACAGATTGTGTCAAAGCAACTGTACAGCATTAATTAGGAAAATAGTGTGTCATTAATGCAAAAAAGGTGTAGAAAAATATACCCTATATTGATGCAAATATATGAGGAAAGTCAACTGATTAGTGTCACGGTCACGGTGTGTGGAGGCAGGCAGGATGACGAGGACGACAAGGATTCCAATAAAGATATTTAATGTAGACACAACAAGGCAGATTCAGGAAGATGAGACACACACTCGGGGTAACATTCACATCGACATTGATAATAACCGACCATACCAGATTACAAGAGACAGGAACTTATAGGGCAGATAACGAGG
>NW_015632649.1:0-300 GCF_001515625.1 Sinocyclocheilus rhinocerous
CATCAGAAGCTTAAGTAGATCTTAAGAAACCATTGCCACATTATTACATTACATATCATAATATTGTTACTATATATAAAATTAATTCTGAAAAATGCATCACGGTTTCCACACAAATATGAAGCAGTAATAATAATAAATGTTTCTTGAGCAGCAAATATTAGAATTATTTCTGAAGGAAGACTAGAGTAATGATGCTGAAAGCTTTGATCACAGGTACATTTTAAATTACATTTTAAAACATATTATTATATTATATTATATTATATTATATTATATATTTTTCCCCAAATAAGTGCA
>NW_015632649.1:596-1865 GCF_001515625.1 Sinocyclocheilus rhinocerous
TTTAAATAAGTGCAGCCTTGGTGAGCATGAGACTTAAAAACAAATATTACAAAATCTTACTGACCCCAAACTTTTGTGTACATGTAATATTTATTTTAAATTGGCTAGTTTGTGGAAGTAAATTTATTTAAACTGGTTGTGAAAAGTTCAAATGGATTGTGTTATGTTCTGTAATTGCTGTTAATAAATCTGTCAGAAAAAAATATGCTAAAGTTTCACCTTTAGGGGTACAACAGCCTGGCAGCCTTTTACAAACATTAACCATGGTTTTATTACAGTAACCACAGTTTACCAAAGTATTTGTAGTAAAACTGCAGTAACCACAAATAATAATAATAATAATAATACATTTTAGTACTTATGTAACACCATGTTTATTTTTCATGAGGTACCCTCAAAGGTGCACCTTTGTAACTTATCTACCCTTAAAGCATGCATACTTGTATGGTACTAATATGCTCCCTTCTAGGGGTATAGTTGCACCTTTGAGGTTACTGCCCCATTAAAGGGCTAAAATATACAATTATAGTATATTTTATTTCTGACAATGTAAACAAAAAAAGGCCTATGCAATGTTAAAAAACATGGCTTTAAAATCTAATATTAAGTGAGTATAATTACTGATTATATATTCTTTTAATTTAAAAGATCAGTTTAGTTTAAAGGTATCGGTATCGATATCAACGATACTGTGCTTAAAAATATCGGTATCGTATCGAAAATAAAATAAGAGGTATCGCCCATCCCTACTATCCCTAGAGAACGCATGTTGTGTAACAGTATATTGGGTCCGTGGATAAACTCTTAAAGCCTGAAGCTAGAGCCTGTGCTGTAAAGGTTGCATAATAGAAAACTGCAACACTTTAACAAACATCAGTCCAGACATAAATTTATAATAAAGTCAAAGAGAAGGGAACAGAAGGTTGTACGGTACTCTGAGGCCCTGCGCACATGCAGCAACTTTACCTATTGGTTGTTTCTCCCAAAAGGTTGCTGTTAATTTGCATTAGGGGTTGCACAGACTAGTCGAATTTAAAGGGGTCCTATTATGCTTTTTCACATTTTCAACTTTAGTTAGTCTGTAATGTTGCTGTTTGAGCATAAAAAAGATCTGCGAAGTTACAAAGCTCAAAGTCCAATTCAAGCATATTTTCCGGGATTTGTGATATCACGAATATGGACGAATGGGACGAGACCTGGTTGAGTTGCACTAGAGAAGGCAGCGAGTGTTATCACTAGGGGTGCTCCGATCAGGATTTTTGAGGTCGA
>NW_015632650.1:0-1386 GCF_001515625.1 Sinocyclocheilus rhinocerous
CCCTCTATCTAAAATCAAGCCTCCTCACTGCAGTCTTAATTTTAAACATGAATGGAGTACCGTACACACTCTTCAACACACTGAACCCTGCTGGTTTGTGTACATGTACATCTCACGGATCCATGTTTCTGTCCAACACTTGGTTGCTCTTTTATCTGAGCTGCCTCTGGCGGGAAAGATAAGAGGGTTTGGGAAGGCCTTTGAACTGCTGAGCATCAATCGCATATTTCTCTCCCCTCTATTTCCTCATTTGCGGACCTCAGTGTAGGCTATTCGACTACTTCAGCCAACCCGAGCAGTGGATGCAATAATGATACCCGACACTTAAAGCAGAAAGTGTTGTGGTCTGTGCAACATATAGTGTTTTGCTCTCCCTCTCTCTCTCTGTGCTGCTTGTTTCTTTGTCTCCTTATCCATTTGCATGCCAACCCTTATCAAGCTGGGCTGTCCTTTCTTCAGCCTGCATCCTAATTATGCGTCTCAAAGAGAGACCGGCCGGCCCCCTACATCTGACAAGCGTCTGAGGAAAAAGCTGCATGTCTGATGACTAAATCCCGTTTTCTCGAAAAAGCGCCCATCACTCAAAGCTCACGTATGTAAGGGGACCCAAGTCTAACATGCTCGCCGAAGGAAACGAGGACGCTGCTTTAAGGTAAGGATGTCTCTGTTTACAATTATTGGGCTTTTTGAGATTGAGCTTTTTGGAAAGTTAATTCAGCAATTCTAATCAACAGGTGTCATTCCTGAGGAAATGCTAGAAAAAAATTAAATTACATTTCTGAGTCATGTGTTTTAGACATTGTCTTTAGATGGAAGATTTTACTCTTATTTCAGTATTTCAGCTAATTGTTTGCTCAAAGCAGATCACAATAACTATTAACTAACAGCTGTGTTTTATTATACATGACGTGTGGGGAAAAATATCCTTTATTTTTGATGACACGCAAGCCATTCACTCTTATTTTGTTTTAATATCCACCAATTTTGATCTGTTTTATGGCATACAGGGAGATATTAAATCACAAGTTACCTCAAAATTGCGTTTAAAAAGGGCCAAAGTGTTATCAAGGGTGTTATGGTCTGTTTGTTTCATATATATTGTAAATGGCTAAGGTGTCATCCCACAAATTAGCGTGAAATCTCTTTCCCGCTTCCCAAACCCCCCGTCAAGGGTAAAGTAATGAACACTCATCTGCTTGTGACAGGGCCTCTCCATCTCTCTCTCGCTGTTAGACAGGAACATGCGTTTCTTCATACAAAAGAGCATCTGCAATGGCAACACAGTTAGCCTAGCGCAAACAGAAAATCAACGTTTCCTTGAGCAGTTCTCAGAAATGTACTAATCAGTTTGATTAGGCTGACTTGAGATTAACACATTTAAGTGTT
>NW_015632651.1:0-328 GCF_001515625.1 Sinocyclocheilus rhinocerous
GCTAACAATGTGTGCAATATTTAATGTGTCCAGT
The DNA here is from genome assembly GCF_001515625.1 of Sinocyclocheilus rhinocerous. Classification (NCBI taxonomy): domain Eukaryota; kingdom Metazoa; phylum Chordata; class Actinopteri; order Cypriniformes; family Cyprinidae; genus Sinocyclocheilus; species Sinocyclocheilus rhinocerous. The sequence continues at coordinate 35 of NW_015632651.1, forward strand.
TTTACAATGGTTCATTGCCATCATTTTAGTGTATATTTTACATCCACATAGGTTGAAATTTTTAAACTTTAATTCTTGTAACTAAGTATATTTCCCATTATAATCACTTGTCTTGATACTAGTAATTTATAACACATCATATTTTATTAAAACCATATTAATAGTAGGCCTATAAATGGTTAAAAAATAATATAAATGTTCTAAATTAGTTGTTTATTAGTATATAATATAGATTTATGCTGTAAAATATTAAATTAAATGTCTAATACTTATAGGGGAGAGTGGGGTAAGATT
>NW_015632651.1:375-559 GCF_001515625.1 Sinocyclocheilus rhinocerous
GATTAGCCATTTTTTTACTTATGTGGTCCTCAAGATAAATTAAAATGATGCAGAAGTACAATGAAATAATCTATCCTATCCTAATGAAAGTATTCCGATCATTTTAAAAGATCAGAATGTATCTATGACAAAGGGTTCTAAAAATATGGCTTTAAAAAAAGTGTTCTCATGGCTCAGTTTGCCC
>NW_015632652.1:0-1418 GCF_001515625.1 Sinocyclocheilus rhinocerous
GAGAGACCGCGTGAAGGCACAGACGAAGAGTGAGGGACAACAGGTTGAAGACACCGATAAGAAGCGCTCAGAGGACGCCAAAGGACGCGCCGTTCGTAGGCCGCATGGGTCCAATACACACAAGCGAAGACTTCAGCAGAACAGCAGCTGCACCCCGCTAGCCATGTTTCCTCCGACTAGGGCTGAACAACATACAGCAACTTGTTCTCTTCACAACACACATACACACTCTTAAACTGACAGCACAACATAAACTAGACCCTTACTCAAAGGTAACATTATCATAACACCATGTGTGACATCTAGCCCCGCTCTCACTGGTTTTGTTTCTTTGTGATTCTCAGAATCGACTGATTGTTTTTCCTGTAGTCCTCCTCACTTCTTCAGACATTGTTATGTACACTTCTGATTCCACACATTATAGAAGTAGGGTTTGTAGATCTTGATCAGCAAGTAGAAACTGCTCAGTGGTTTCATCGTCTCCAGCTTATCTTTATTCAGATCTGGTTCAGTCATATAGAGTTTAAATAAATAAATAAATACAAAATTTACATGCAGTACTTTTCAAGGTAAGCATCCATCAGCAGAATAATTATTTCATTATTTCAACTAACATTTTTAATTTGGGTTAAAATTTCTGCTCATTTCTTGATCTTCTAAAATAATGTGCATGTTTCAGATTATACTCCCTTTACAGATGCTTTTCTTCTTCTTTTTTTTATTTTTTCATTCTTCGTGATGTTTTTCCATTTAATCAGAACAGGTTTGGCTGAGCTGCAGTTTCATATTTCTTTGTCAGTCACAAGGAAGCAAGCTGTACAGGTGTAAACACTGCCTTCATTGCACCAGATCACTTTCACTTTAATGATCCAGAGAGATGATCGTAACTTCAACTGAACATGGAGCTGCTTATGTTCATGTTTGTGACTGTAATTCCACTTATATCGGATGGTATGTACATTGTTTTTCTCTCTTTATTCTGAAGGCAAGGCAAATCGTTAAGTATGTGCCGTTTATATCTCTGCAAACTTACAGTTTCAGTTAAAGTTTTGGACACATTTGACTGAATTTATTTTGCTCATGATCTTAAAAATCCTTTACTGTAGAGGCTTCTGCTTAAACGCTTGAAATGAGTTTGTGCATAGATATGGACCACATATACCTCCTTTAATAGTGTGTAAAATCAATGATGTGTTATAATTAGTACATATTAAGAGCACCTTTAGACGAATCTCTTCTGCTTTACTCGTTATGTTCAGCATGATTTTTCTTGATGTCTTGAGCCTTCAGCAGATTTTTAGGTTGATATACAGATTGATTCATATGAGGTTGAGATGATGATGATGATAAGTGAAGCTGGGAATAAGTTTTTTTTTTTTTAGGCAAGGCAAGGCAAGGCAAGTTTATTTGTATAGCAC
>NW_015632653.1:0-458 GCF_001515625.1 Sinocyclocheilus rhinocerous
TCACAGTGAATAAAGTTCATCTTCATCTTCAAAACCAGCAGATTCCACTGTGAGATTCAGATCAACTCAAAGATGGAGTTCCTCCTTTGTATTCTTGTTTATCATTTTGCTTCATGATAATAATTATATCATAGTTTCATATTGTGTTCAGTTGTCTTTTAATGCATGTGTCACTTGTAGTTTGCTTACTCTTCATGAAGTAAAGTAGACGCTTTTACAAACTGTTCTTGTTCTTGTTCAACACTTTTAAGAGAGACTGAGATTTGTTTTTAAAAGTTATTCTTCCACTTAAGATGTATTTAGGAAATGCAGATGCAAGATATACTGTCATGTAGCTTTGCAACTGATCCTTCTGTGCTTCTCTTGTAAGTAGGAATGAATACCTGAACCCAGTATTAAACGAGCCCTGAGGCTAAATTACGAAAGACCATAGTATCAATAAGCTGTAATGTTAACTG
>NW_015632654.1:0-265 GCF_001515625.1 Sinocyclocheilus rhinocerous
CAAACCGAAGATTTGCAAAGAAAAATGTCGGAGGATTTTGATATAGACCAAGAGGAGACTGGTTTTCCTTTGCTAAAGTAAGAAAACTGTGCTTCCTTTGCTCCTGTAAACAAACTCGCGAGACTAGCATTCCTCAGAGGCGCGCGCTGCGCATACGTCATACGCCTTCTGCCGGAACGGATCCGCGTATGATAGATAACGGAAGTGAGAGAAAAGTGTTTATTACGTTTGAAATATGGATATTTTTCTTACAAAAACTCATGGA
>NW_015632655.1:0-971 GCF_001515625.1 Sinocyclocheilus rhinocerous
TATTTAATACACGAGTTTCACAATTTGAGTTGAATTACTGACATTTCTGAACTTTTCCACGACACATTCTAATTTATTGAGATGCACCTGTATATAAATATGATTGTATCTATATACAGTATGTATGTACTGTGTGTGTGTGTGTGTGTATATATATATGTGTGTGTGTGTGTGTGTGTACTTGAGTATATATTTGTCAAATTTCAAAATAAAATAAACATTAAAATTCCTGCTTGTAATAATTGTTACTTGAAATAACAATAACTAAAGTAGAAAAAAGAAAGCTAGCTTTTTTCTTTAGTTAGTTTGACTTGTAGTAAAATAACTAAAACTGAAATAATTAATAAAAAATTTATAAAAATAGCATTAAAAAAGACAAAATAGCAACATTTACCAAAACTATAAGTAAAAAAAAAAGGGAAATACATATAAAAAAAACTAATTTAAAATATTAATAAAAACTATAATATGTAAGTGATACTAAAATAACATTGTTTGGGCATACGAATAAAAGTGAATGCATGCATAATGTAAATTAATTTAACAGATGTGGTTACATGACAATATATTACTTGCAAAGTTAAAATGCATTACTTTACAATGCATTCCGATGTCCTCAGTGAAATTGATGATACACAATGGAAACAAATAGAACCCGTTGTTTTATTGATTTATCAACAGGGCCGATGCACTCACCCGGAGGTTGTTTGCCAGTCCATGGCTACATGTGCGGTTCTGTTCACACCGGTCAAAATTCCAGCCTAATTTACAGCCCAGGCCGGTGCAGTGGGTTGTGAAATTTTTCAGGGCTAAACTATCGTTCACATTCCCAGAAGCGTCTCTTACAACAGTTGCAGCTGAGAGAGAAGACAGGAAATTGCTTTGGTGAGCCTTTCACCAAGCAAGACACATATTTTGTTTGTGTTTCTAATGCAATACAGTGCAACAGAATGTCTAATCTCACCACACGT
>NW_015632656.1:0-1641 GCF_001515625.1 Sinocyclocheilus rhinocerous
TCGCGATTAATCGTTTGACAGCACTAAATATAATATAATATAATAAACTATAATATAATATATGTAGATTTTTTTTCCGAAAGCAAGCCTGAATGCTTTAAAATTACAAACCTTATTGTAAAGCATTACTAAATATTTACATTTACATTTAGTCATTTAGCAGACGCTTTTATCCAAAGCGACTTACAAATGAGGACAATGGAAGCAATCAAAACCAACAAAAGAGCAACGATATGCAAGTGCTATAACAAGTCTCAGTTAGCTTAACGCAGTACACGTAGCTCTTACTATATGCCAATAACAATTTGTGTTGATTTTATTTAAAAGGATTTTAAAAGAAACATTTCTGACCCAGTTGACACAAATAAGAAGCATCATACTTGTTCAAAATGATCTATGTGCTCCATCAGAATTTTTGTTCATGTAACACTCAACTAATCCTGTCTTACACATATGTAAGGTATTAGAAAAGTTTTTTTTTTTTTTTAAAGAATAGAATTAGAATAGAGAGTGCTAGAGTTAGAGGGTCAAATAAAGACGGAAGATAAATATTAAAATATTTGAGCATAACCTAATTAATATTCATGAGCGTTAACTTCATCATGCTGTGACATCACCAGGACATTCAAAATGGTCCTCCCCGCCAAAACACGCTTTGGCGCCACTGTCTCCACAATTTTTAATACAAAGCGAAGTCCGTGCCAATGCTAAACATCTTACCCAAGCAACGGAAGGGCAATCAGTTCCTGGAGCCTCTCTTACACAAAAGCATGTTAGAAACAAAAATGGCTGCTTACAATGGCAAAGGAAAGTAAAATAATCAAACCGTTTTTGTCTATAAATACATCAACATCCCAACTCGAGGTCAACAAAGAGCTTTCACAGAACTTTGCCAGCATAATATTTCAGTCATGTTGCTCAAGCGCCAACCTTCAGAAATGATAAGACACCAGCTCTCCTTGACCCCAGCATAAATGATGGATCAGAAGCAGCCGCCCACACTTTGATTTGATCAAGGCATCAAATTCATGCAGCAGTTCAACATGTGACTTTGCCTTTGGGCATTATGGGAAGTGACTGGACCAAAGAGAAGATGGATTAAGAACTATTGATCTGATCAGGGGGCTGAAGGTAGAAATAGAGAGTGAGAGAGAGATAACGATGCATATAGGAAAAGAAGAGTATGAGTTGATGTGGGAGGGATGAAGAGAAAGAGAGAGAGAGATGATACAAGAAAGACTTGCAGTCTGTTAAAGGGTCACAGACAACAGATGAAAAAATGATAAATGAAAACTCTGTGTAACGAAAACTTTAAATAATATAATAATACAATATAATATACCGGTAAAATGTTTGGAATCATTAACATTTTTTAATGTTTTTAAAAGAAGGCTGCATTTATTTGATCAAAATACAGTAAAAACTGTAATATTCTGAAATATTATTATAACAGAAAACAAATGTTTTTTATTTAAATGTATTTTTTTAAATGCAAATTATTTCTGAATTTTTTAGCAGCTTTTACTTCAGCTGTTACTTCATTACTACTTTATAATATAATATAATAATATTATGTAATAATTAAAAAAAATAAATTTAATGTTTAAAGGGGTCATATGATGCGATTTCAATTTTTCCTTT
>NW_015632657.1:0-645 GCF_001515625.1 Sinocyclocheilus rhinocerous
TAATCGCAACATGAAAATTTGATACCGGCATATCCCTACCTGAGCGTGAAGGGGAAAACGTCAAAATGGTTATAATTGAGCTGTTCAGGAACCTTTCTCCACACTCCACGGAGAAACTACAGGACATGGTCATCATCGCGCATAGACTTGGCCCCAAGTCTGGAAACTCCAACCCGCGGCGGATCATCGTCCAGTTCTTATCCCGCACATGTCGTGATGCAATATGGGCAGAAGCCAAACGATCCGAACTGCTGAAACAGAAGAAAATTCGGATTCTGGAAGATCTCACTCAGGAAGACAAGGAGGCGAGAAACAAACTCTGGCCACTCGTTGAAAAGGCAAGAAGGGAAGGAAAGAAAGCTGGGTTTAATGGGCCAGTTGCTTTCATTAACGGAAAGAGAATTTCTGTGTATGATATATAGTATGAGGCATATATAGTGTGAGTGTAAGAGGCTTACACTGTTTTTTCAAAACCTGTTTAATTTATTTCCTTTTTTTATTTTTATTTATTGTTTTTTTACTTTATATTCTTATTTATTCTTATATATTATTATTATTAAGCTTTTTTATTATTATTATTTATTTATTTTTTACTTATTTATTTTTTCTGGGTCCACGACAGGGTGTGTTGACCTTCCCAAGCTT
>NW_015632658.1:0-919 GCF_001515625.1 Sinocyclocheilus rhinocerous
ACGGCTCTGTGTAGTAAATGCCGCTCCATCTGAACGCACGTGCTGTAGATTGTAAAGAGAGAAAATGACAAAGCACAATAAAATATCCAATATCGGCACAAAACCTCAACTAAGATATTGGGCATCCTTAACAAATTTTATTCGTATCAAAATTTTGAGCCTACAAATAATGAAGCATGAGCACAAAAACATTAATTATCATTAGGAGTCTCTGCCTTTACTAATCCTGATTTATTCCTCATGTTTTATGAATGATGCCTGATCCATTTAGTACTTCACAAGTTCAACATTTTTACCACTCTTAAAAACCGTCAGTATGCCAATCAGTCTAAACCTGTTAGTCTAGAACCTACACAACGTCAAGCATTCTGCTACTTAAAATATTTGCTTTGCATCAAAAACAAATTGATGTTTGCATCATCCATCCAGTTTCAGCTGTGCTTGGGTCTAAATTATCATTTCTTCAGTGCAACTTGTAACACAACTCACATACCTATAGTCTTGACTCTTAAAATAAATCAGGTACAAGCAGCTGTCCTCGTGTAAGATTTGGGCTAACTAGACTATAAATGCCAATATCTAGGCTAATGGGAGTCTAAGAATGAAAATCAGAATCATAACCCTGTGGCAGCCACTGAAATCGCTCGCTAAAGTAAATAATAAAAATGTCTCGTTTCCACAAGCACAGCCATCAAAATAAAACCAGCTGGAGCAGCCAATCACGTCACTGAAATCCTGAACCATTCAAGTTCACCTTTGGGAAACGGGCTGAGAGATCGGTAAAACACGCTGGACATGAACTACTCACTGATTTGTGCTTAATTGTTCTCAGATGAAAAGGCTTGGCCTAAACGGCGGTGGCAAACATCCAGACAGTTGCACTTTCAAACCTCTGCCCATTAATCCTGATGTGTTTTGC
>NW_015632659.1:0-614 GCF_001515625.1 Sinocyclocheilus rhinocerous
GCTTCTCACCATGGATTCCCAATGCTTTTAGAGGATGATGCAATAGGTTCTGGCTGCAGACATGCACTTGCCCTCTCAGACACCTGTGCTTCTGCAAGTGACATCACTTGCAATATTGTTTATTTTATTTGTATTTATTATTATTTTTTGTATTTATTTAAATTATTTTTAAATGGAATATCTCAACATTTTACACAAGTAGCCAGGTGGTGAAGACAAGAACAAATAATCAATAGTCACTTGCAATCGTCACTTGCACTCTTCACTTGCTGCCAGTGGAGACTAGGGATGCGCCGATCCGATATTCATATCGGGTATCGGCTCCGATAGTGCAATTTTTCTCGGATCGGGTATCGGTCAGAGAGGGCCGATCCAAATCCGAGATTTTTGGTCAGAGAGGGCCGATCTAAATCCGAGATTTTTTTTTTCCGATTGTGCTTATTATTCTGCGTTACTTCTGAAGCCAGTGGTTAATAGCTTAATCACCAGTGTGATCAGTCTTGGCTGGTCCCAGGAGCATACGATCACACCGTGTGATTAGAACTTTCAGTGCGTCATGTCATCAACCGCTGAATTTAAAGGGGTCATATGATGCAATTTCATTTTTTCCTTTC
>NW_015632660.1:0-287 GCF_001515625.1 Sinocyclocheilus rhinocerous
TAAGAAGACTGACTCAATACTGTACCAACTTTCTCAGTGGTTTGAATTCTGTGCAAATATTCAGTCGAAAAAGACATCCAACGTATTTCCAATTCACTTGCAATCTAAAACATTTAACTTGATTTTTTAAATAATGATATCAATTTATTTAAATTGATAAATTTGTTGGTCTATTTTTTATTATTATTGTTATTGATATGGATAGTACAGAAAGAATGATGCCCCCCCCCCATAGATAGATAGATAGATAGATAGATAGATAGATAAGATAAGATTAGATAAGATTA
>NW_015632660.1:359-663 GCF_001515625.1 Sinocyclocheilus rhinocerous
GATCAATGGTGCCCCTCAAGGTTGGTTGTGTATTCCCATTCTTTTTACTTGTGTACTTGTTACTGTTTACTGTTTACTATACAAATGATTGCTTTAGTAGAAACAAGAACAGCTATATTATTAAATACTCTGATAAGACTGCAATACTAAGTCTGTTAGGAAAGAATCAGGACATATCAGAATATTAGTCTGAAATCAGGAGCGTTGTGCAGTGGTGTAATGTAAATCACCTTATTGTCAATGTTGGAAAAACATAAAAGATTGGGTGATTACAGTCAAGTAATTATTCAAGGTGACACTATTG
>NW_015632661.1:0-1743 GCF_001515625.1 Sinocyclocheilus rhinocerous
CTGAAGTGTGTATGTTTTGACTGAAGTGTGTCATTTTGCAAACAAACTAGGAATTATGCAAATTGAGTGTGGTGTTTGGATAACTGTGCTTATATTGTGAAAAAAAGAACCCGGTTTTCAAAATTGCGTGTAAACAATTGAAAAAAACTGTAATTCCAGATGTGGTAACGCTACGGGACCAAATTGAAACCATTTTGCTGAAATAAAATTTTAACATTCTGGGGAGATGCTGGGGATTGAACCCAGGACCTCACAAATGCGAAGCATGCGCTCTACCTCTGAGCTACATCCCCAGTTGGAAGAACTTTTTCTACCACTGACATACAACAAGTTATTTCTGCTACTGTAGGTTTAACAAACCTATTAATTCCAGATATGGTAACTCTACAAGACCAAAGTAAATCCGTTCTGTTGAAATTTAAATTTTACAGTCTTTGGAGATGCTGGGGATTGAACTCAGGACCTCATACATGCAAAGCATGCGCTCAACCACTGAGGTACATCCCCAGGCGGTAGGACCTTTTTTACCACAGATGTACAACAAGTTTTTTCTACCACTGTAGGTGTACCAATGCTATTAATTCCCGTTGTGGAAACTCAACAGGAACAAATTGAATCTGTTTTGCTGAAATTAAAATTTTACAGTCTGTGGATTGAACCCAAGACCTCATACATGCAAAGCATGTGCTCTACCACTGAGCTAAAACTCCTGTTGGAAGGACCTTTTTTTACCACTGAGGTACAACAAGTTTTTTCTGCTACTGTAGGTGTACCAATGCCATTAATTCCAGATGTGGTAACGCTACAGGACCAAATTGAAACCGTTTTGCTGAAATACATTTTTAAAAGTCTATGGAGATGCTGGGGTTTGAACCCAGGACCATATACATGCGAAGCATGCGCTTTACCACTGAGCTACATCCCCAGTTGAAAGAGTTTTACTACTGAGGTACAACAAGTTTTTTCCTGCTACTGTTGGTTTACAAATGCTATTAATTCCAGATGTGGTAACGCTACAGGACCAAATTTAAACCGTTTTGCTGAAATTAAATTTTAACAGTCTGTGGAGATGCTGGGTATTGAACCCAGGATTGCATAAATGCGAAGCATGCGCTCTACCTCTGAGCTACATCCCCAGTTGGAAGAACTTCTTCTACCACTGACATACAACAAGTTCTTTCTGCTACTGTAGGTTTAACAAACCTATTAATTCCAGATATGGTAACTCTACAAGACCAAAGTAAATCCGTTTTGTTGAAATTTAAATTTTACAGTCTTTGGAGATGCTGGGGATTGAACCCAGGATCTCATACATGCAAAGCATGTGCTCTACCGCTGAGCTAAAACTCCTGTTGGAAGGACCTTTTTTTACCACTGAGGTACAACAAGTTTTTTCTGCTACTGTAGGTGTATCAATGCTATTAATTCCAGATGTGTTAAACGCTACACTACCAAATTGAAACCGTTTTGCTGAAATTAAACTTAAACAGTCTGTGGAGATGCTGGGGATTGAACCCAGGACCTCATACCTGCAAAGCATGCGCTCTACCACTGAGCTGCATCCCCGGTTGGAAGGACCTTTTCTACCACTGATGTACAACAAGTTTTTCTACCACTGTAGGTGTACCAATGCTATTAATTCCAGATGTGGAAACTCAACAGGACCAAATTGAATCCGTTTTGCTGAAATTAAAACTTTACAGTCTGTGGATTGAACCCAAGACCTCATACATGCAAAGCATG
>NW_015632661.1:10034-11870 GCF_001515625.1 Sinocyclocheilus rhinocerous
TTTTGCTTAAATTAAATTTTAACAGTCTGTGGAGATGCTGGGGATTGAACCCAGGACCTCATACATGCAAAGAATGCGCTCTACCGCTGAGCTACATCCCCAGGTGGCAGGACCTTTTCTACCACTGAGTTACAACAAGTTTTTTTCTGCTACTGTAGGTTTACAAATGCCATTAATTCCAGATGTTGTAACGCTACAGGAGCAAATTGATACAGTTTTGCTGAAATTAAATTTAAACAGTCTGTGGAAATGCTCGGGATTGAACCCAGGACCTTACACATGCAAAGCATGCACTCTACCACTGAGCTACATCCCCAGGTGTAAGGACCTTTTCTACTACTGATGAACAAGTTTTTTCTGATACTGTAGGTTTTCCAACACTATTAATTCCAAATGTGGTAACGCTACAAGACCAAATTAAATCCGTTTTGCTGAAATTAAAATTTTACAGTCTGTGGAGATGCTGGGGATTGAGCCCAGGACCTCATACATGCAAAGCATGCACTCTACCACTGAGCTACATCCCCAGAAGGAAGGACCTTTTCTACCACTGATGTACAACAAGCTCTTTCTGCTACTTTAGGCTTAACAATGCTATTAATTACAGATGTGCTAACGCTACAAGACCAAATTAAATCCGTTTTGCTGAAATTAAAATTTTACAGTCTGTGGAGATGCTGGGGATTGAACCCAGGACCTCACACAGGCAAAGCATGCGCTCTACCACTGAGCTACATCCCCAGGTGGAAGAAGGTTTTCTACCACTGATGTACAACAAGTTCTTTCTGCTAGTGTAGGCTTAACAATGCTATTAATTCCAGATGTGGAAACTCAACAGGACCAAATTTAATCCGTTTTGCTGAAATTAAAATTTTACAGTCTGTGAATTTAACCCAAGACCTCATACATACAAAGCATGCGCTCTACCACTGAGCTACATACAACAAGTTCTTTCTGCTACTGTAGGCTTACCAATGCTATTAATTCCAGATGTGGTAACGCTACAAGACCAAATTGAAACCGTTTTGCTTAAATTAAATTTTAACAGTCTGTGGAGATGCTGGGGATTGAACACAGGACCTCATACATGCAAAGAATGCGCTCTACCACTGAGCTACATTCCCAGGTGGCAGGGCCTTTTCTACCACTGAGTTACAACAAGTTTTTTTCTGCTACTGTAGGTTTACAAATGCCATTAGGTCCAGATGTGGTAACGCTACAAGACCAAATTAAATCCGTTTTGCTGAAATTAAAAGTTTACAGTATGTGGAGAAGCTGGGGATTGAACCCAGGACCTCATACATGCAAAGCATGCGCTCTACCACTGAGCTACATCCGAAGCTGGAAAGACCTTTTCTACCACTGATGAACAAGTTTTTTCTGATACTGTAGGTTTACCAACACTATTAATTCCAAATGTGGTAACGTTACAAGACCAAATTAAAATCCGTTTAGCTGAAATTAAAAGTTTACAGTATGTGGAGATGCTGGGGATTGAACACAGGACCTTAAGTTTTTTCTACCACTGTAGGTGTACCAATGCTATTATTTCCAGATGTGGAAACTCAACAGGACCAAATTGAATCCGTTTTGCTGAAATTAAAATTTTACAGTCTGTGGAGATGCTGGGGATTGAACCCAAGAACTCATACATGCAAAGCATGGGCTCTACCACTGAGCTACATCCACAGTTGAAAGGCATATTTTCTACCACTGAGGTACAACAAGTTTTTTCTGCTACTGTAGGTTTACAAATGCCATTAGTTCCAGATCTGGTAACGCTACAGGACCAAATTGATACAGTTTTGCTGAAATTAAAATTAAACAGTCTGTGAA
>NW_015632661.1:12084-13260 GCF_001515625.1 Sinocyclocheilus rhinocerous
GATTGAACCCAGTACCTCATGCATGCGAAGCATGTGCTCTACCACTGAGCTAAATGCCCAGATGAAGGACCTTTTCTACAACTGACGTATAAGAAGTTCTTTCTGCTACTGTAGGTGTACCAATGCTATTAATTCCAGATGTGGAAACTCAACAGGACCAAATTGAATCCGTTTTGATGAAATTAAAATTTTACAGTCTGTGGACTGAACCCAAGACCTCAGGAATGCAAAGCATGCGCTCTACCACTGACAGTGTTGGGCAAGTTACTTCCAAAATGTAATACATTATATATTACTAGTTACTGTCTTTTGAAAGTAATTAGTTACATTACAATATTACTGTTCAACACTGACCACTGAGCTATATCCCCAGTTAGAAGGACAGTTTCTACCACTGATGAACAACAAGTTTTTTCTACTACTGTAGGTGACCAAATTAAATCCGTTTTGCAGAAATTAAAATTTTACAGTCTGTGGATTGAACCCAAAACCTCATATATGCAAAGCATGCGCTCTTTCACTGAGCTACATGTCCTGTTGGAAGGACCTTTTCTACCACTGAAGTACAACAAGTTTTTTCTGCTTCTGTAGGTTTAACAATGGTATTAATTCCAGATGTGGTAACGCAACAGTACCAAATTGATACCGTTTTGCTGAAATTAAATTTTAACAGTCTGTGGATTGAAACCAAGACCTCATACATACAAAGCATGCGCTCTACCACTGAGCTACATTCGCAGCTGGAAAGACCTATTCTACCACTGATAAACAAGTTTTTTCTGATACTGTAGGTTTACCAACACTATTAATTCCAGATGTGGTAACGCTACAAGACCAAATTAAATCCGTTTAGCTGAAATTAAAAGTTTACAGTCTGTGGAGATGCTGGGGATTGAACCCAGGACATCATACATGCAAAGCATGCGCTCTACCACTGATCTACATCTCCTGTTGGAAGGACTTTTTGTACCACTGAGGTACAACAAGTTTTTTCTACCACTGAAGGCGTACCAATGCTATTAATTCCAGATGTGGAAACTCAACAGGACCAATTTGAATCCGTTTTGCTGAAATTAAAATTTTACATTCTGTGGCGATGCTGGGGATTGAATCCAGGACCTCATACAAGCAAAGCATGCGCTCTACCACTGAACTACATCCCTGGTTGGAAGAACC
>NW_015632661.1:13341-15023 GCF_001515625.1 Sinocyclocheilus rhinocerous
TACAACAAGTTCTTTCTGCTACTGTAGGCTTACCAATGCTGTTAATTCCAGATGTGGAAACGCTACAAGACCAAATTAAATCCGTTTTGCAGAAATTAAAATTTTACAGTCTGTGGATTGAACCCAAGACCTCGTATATGCAAAGCATGCGCTCTACCACTGAGCTACATCTCCTGTTAGAAGGACCTTTTCTACCACTGACGTACAACAAGTTATTTCTGCTACTGTAGGCTTAACAATGCTATTAATTCCAGATGTGGTAAAGCTACAAGACCAAATTAAATCCGTTTTGCTGAAATTAAAACTTTACAGTCTGTGGAGATGCTGGGGATTGAACCCAGGACCTCATACATGCAAAACATGCGCTCTACCACTGAGCTACATCCCCAGGTAGAAGAAGTTTTTGTACCACTGATGTACAACAAGTTCTTTCTGCTAGTGTAGGCTTTACAATGCTATTAATTCCAGATGTGGAAACTCAACAGGACCAAATTGAATCCGTTTTGCTGAAATTAAAATTTAACAGTCTAGCTACAAGACCAAATTAAATCCGTTTTGCTGAAATTAAAACTTTACAGTCTGTGGAGATGCTGGGGATTGAACCCAGGACCTCATACATGCAAAGCATACGCTCTACCACTGAGCTGCGTCCCTGGTTGGAAGAACGTTCAACAAGTTCTTTCTGCTAGTGTAGGCTTTACAATGCTATTAATTCCAGATGTGGAAACTCAACAGGACCAAATTGAATCCATTTTGCTGAAATTAAAATTTTACAGTCTGTGGATTGAACCCAAGACCTCATACACACAAAGCATGAGCTCTAACACTGAGCTACATCTCCTGTTGGAAAGACCTTTTCTACCACTGAAGTACATCAAGTTTTTTCTGCTTCTGTAGGTTTACCAATTGTATTAATTCCAGATGTTGTAACGCAACAGTACCAAATTGATACTGTTTTGCTGAAATTAAATTTAAACAGTCTGTGAAGATGCTGGGGATTGAACCCAAGACCTCATACATGCAAAGCATGCGCTCTACCACTGAGCTACATCCACATCTGGAAAAACCTTTTCTACCACTGATGAACAACAAGTTTTTTCTACTACTGTACGTGTAAAAATGCTAATAATTCAGGATGTGGTAACGCTACCGGACCAAATTGAAACCGTTTTGCTGAAATTAAATTTTAACAGTCTGTGGAGATGCTGGGGATTGAACCCAGGACCTCATACATGCAAAACATGCGCTCTACCACTGAGCTACATCCCCAGGTATAAGGATCTTTTCTACCACTGACGTACAAGAAGTTCTTTCTGCTACTGTAGGCTTACCAATGCAATTAATTACAGATGTGGTAACGCTACAAGACCAAATTAAATCCGATTTGCTGAAATTAAAATTTTACAGTCTGTGGGGATGCTGGGGAATGAATCCCCAGCATCCCCAAGTCCTCATACATGCAAAGCATGCGCTCTACCACTGAGCTACGTCGCTGGTTGGAAGATCCTTTTCTACCACTGACGTACAACAAGTTCTTTCTGCTACTGTAGGCTTACCAATGCTATTAATTCCAGACATGGAAACTCAACAGGACCAAATTAAATCCATTTTGCTGAAATTAAGATTTTACAGTCTGTGGAGATGCTGGGGATTGAACCCAGGACCTCATACATGCAAAGCAT
>NW_015632661.1:15050-16664 GCF_001515625.1 Sinocyclocheilus rhinocerous
GGATTGAACCCAAGACCTCATACATGCAAAGCATGCGCTCTACCACTGAGCTACATCTCCTGTTAGAAGGACCTTTTCTACCACAGAAGTACAACTAGTTTTTTCTGCATCTGTAGGTTTACCAATGGTATTAATCCCAGATGTGGTAACGCAACAGTACCAAATTGATACCGCTTTGCTGAAATTAAATTTAAACAGTCTGTGCAGATGCTGCGGATTGAACCCAAGACCTCATACATGCAAAGCATGCGCTCTACCACTGAGCTACAACCGCAGCTGTAACGACCTTTTCTACCACTGATGAACAAGTTTTTTCTGAGACTATAGGTTTACCAACACTATTAATTCCAGGTGTGGTAACGCTACAAGACCAAATTAAATCAGTTTAGCTGAAATTAAAAGTTTACAGTCTGTGGAAATGCTGGGGATTGGACCCAGGAGCGCATACATGCAAAGCATGCGCTCTACCACTGAGCTACATCCCCAGGTGGAAGGACGTCCTCTACCACTGATATACAACAAGTTCTTTCTGTTACTGTAGGCTTAACAATGCTATTAATTCCAGATGTGGTAACGCTACAAGACCAAATTAAATCCGTTTTGCTGAAATTAAAATTTTACAGTCTGTGGAGATGCTGAGGATTAAACCCAGGACCTCATACATGCAAAGCATGCGCTCTTCCACTGAGCTACATCCCCAGGTGTAAGGACTTTTTCTACCACTGACGTACAACAAGTTCTTTCTGCTACTGTAGGCTTACCAATGCTATTAATTCCAGATGTGGTAACGCTACAAGACCAAATTAAATCCGTTTTGCTGAAATTAAAATTTTACATTCTGTGGAGATTCTGGGGATTAAACTCAGGACCTCATACATGCAAAGCATTCGCTCTACCACTGAGCTACATCCCTGGTTGGAAAAACCTCTTCTACCACTGACATACAACAAGTTCTTTCTGCTACTGTAGGCTTACCAATGCTATTAATTCCAGATGTGGAAACTCAGCAGGACCAAATTGAATCCGTTTTGCTGAAATTTAAATTTTACAGTCTGTGGAATGAATCCAAGACCTCATAAATACAAAGCATTCGCTCGACCACTGAGCTACATCCGCAGCTGGAAAGACCTTTTCTACCACTGAGGAACAACAAATTTTTTCTACTACTGTAGGTGTACCAATGCTATTAATTCCACATGTGGTAACGCTAGAGGACCAAATTGAAACCGTTTGCTGAAATTAAAATTTAACAGTCTGTGGAGATGCTGTGGATTGAACCCAGGACCTCATGCATGCAAAACATGCGCTCTACCACTGAGCTACATCCCCAGTTGGAAGGACGTTTTCTACCACTGAGGTACAACAAGTTTTTTCTACTACTGTATGTGTAACAATGCTATTAATTCAGGATGTGGTAACGCTACCGGACCAAATTGAAACCGTTTTGCTGAAATTAAATTTTAACAGTCGGTGGAGATGCTGGGGATTGAACTCAGGACTTCATACATGCAAAGCATGCGCTCTACCAGTGAGCTGCATCCCCAGGTTGAAGAAGCTTTTCTACCACTGATGAACAACAAGTTCTTTCTGCTAGTGTAGGCTTAACAATGCTAT
>NW_015632661.1:16730-18658 GCF_001515625.1 Sinocyclocheilus rhinocerous
GTTGGAAGGACGTTTTCTACCACTGAGGTACAACAAGTTTTTTCTACTACTGTATGTGTAACAATGCTATTAATTCCAGACATGGAAACTGAACAGGACCAAATTGAATTCGTTTTGCTGAAATTAAAATTTTTCTGTCTGTGGATTTAACCCAAGACCTCATACATGCAAATCATGTGCTCTACCACTGAACTACATCTCCTGTTGGAAGGACCTTTTCTACCACTGAGGTACAACAAGTTTTTTCTACTACTGTAGGTGTACCAAAGCTAATAATTCCAGATGTGGTAACGCTACAGGACCAAATTGAAACCGTTTTGATGAAATTACATTTTAACAGTCTGTGGAGATGCTGGGGATTGAACCCAGGACCTCATACATGCAAAGCATGCGCTCTACCACTGAGCTACATCTCCAGGTGGAAGGACCTTTTCTGCCACTGACATACAACAAGTTATTTCTGCTACTGTAGGCTTACCAATGCTATTAATTCCAGATGTGGAAACTCAACAGGACCAAACTGAATCCGTTTTGCTGAAATTAAAATTGTACAGTCTGTGGATTGAACCCAAGACCTCATACATGCAAAGCATGCACTCTACCACTGAGCTACGTCCCCAGTTGGAAGGATCTTTCCTACCACTGATGAACAACAAGTTTTTTCTACTACTGTAGGTGTACCAATGCTATTAATTCCAGACGTGGAAACTCAAGAGGACCAAACTGAATCCGTTCTGCTGAAATTAAAATTTTACTGTCTGTGGATTGAAGCCAAGACCTCATACATGCAAAGCATGCGCTCTACCACTGAGCTACATCTCCTGTTGGAAGGCCCTTTTCTACCACTGAGGTACAACAAGTTATTTCTACTACTGTAGGTGTACCAACGCTAATAATTCCAGATGTTGTAACGCTACAGGACCAAATTGAAACCGTTTTGCTGAAATTAAATTTTAACAGTATGTGGAGATGCTGGGGATTGAACCCAGGACCTCATTCATGCAAAGCATCCGCTCTACCACTGAGCTACATCACGAGGTGGAAGGAACTTTTCTACCACTGATGTACAACAAGTTTTTTTCTACCACTGAAGGCGTACCAATGCTATTAATTCCAGATGTGGAAACTCAACAGGACCAAATTGAATCCATTTTGCTGAAAATAAAATTTTACAGTCTGTGGATTGAACCCAAGACCTCATACATACAAAGCATGCGCTCTACCACTGAGCTACATCCTCAGCTGGAAAGACCTTTTCTACCACTGATGAACAAGATTTTTTCTGATACTGTAGGTTTACCAACAATATTAATTCCAGATGTGGTAACGCTACAAGACCAAATTAAATCCGTTTAGCTGAAATTAAAACTTTACAGTCTGTGGAGATGCTGGGGATTAAACCCAGGACCTCATACATGCAAAGTATGCACTCTACATCCCCAGGTGGAAGGACCTTTTCTACCACTGACGTACAACAAGTTCTTTCTGCTACTGTAGGCTTACCAATGCTGTTAATTCCAGATGTGGCTGAACTACATCCCCAGGTGGAAGGACCTTTTCTACCACTGAGGTACAACAAGTTTTTTCTACTACTGTAGGCTTAACAATGCTATTAATTCCAGATGTGAAAACTCAACAGGACCAAATTGAATCCGTTTTGCTGAAATTTAAATTTTACAGTCTGTGGATTGAATCCAAGCCCTCATACATACAAAGCATGCGCACTACCACTGAGCTACATCCGCAGCTGGAAAGACCTTTTCTACCACTGATGAACAAGATTTTTCTGATACTGTAGGTTTACCTACACTATTAATTTCTAGATGTGGTAACGCTACAAGACCAAATTAAATCCGTTTAGCTGAAATTAAAATTTTACAGTCTGTGGAGATGCTGGGGATTGAACCCAGGACCTCATACATGCAAAG
>NW_015632662.1:0-517 GCF_001515625.1 Sinocyclocheilus rhinocerous
TTTATATTATTGATCAATATGTGAATCCGTTGACCAGACTACGCAGGACACGAGTTTGCACAGATTAAAAACTTTTTCAAACCATCTTCTGTGTTAAGGCTAGATGGCATACAGCAAAAACTACTGGGTATGCGCACATAGCGTAATTTTTCTCACACTGTACAACAATAATTACTATGTTTGCATTATTGTAAGGGGTAGGTTTAGGGTTGGGGTAGGTGTAAACGTTAATAAAACACAATCTAATAGGTCCCCGATGTTTTGTTAGATTTGGTGGAGAAACCAAGTCTGACCACCAGATGCCGCTAATGCGCACTGTGTTAAAATCTTTGAGTAATGAACCGTTTTTCGGCACAATTTCATGAAAGCCTCAAAACGGCTCAGAAAGCCTCGGTTTCCCATCACTATACAGATGTAACTGTGTTGGAAAAGATGTGCTGTCCCCATCTAGAAGTGCTCTTCATTAACTGTAAGCCTTTCTACTCACTGTGGGAATTTTGCTCGTTCACTCTCGTGA
>NW_015632663.1:0-576 GCF_001515625.1 Sinocyclocheilus rhinocerous
TATGTGTAAACATACCTGGCAATAAAGCTAATTCTGATTCTGAGAAACTGACCAGAGATAAGGACTGCATGATTTGGTCAAACAAGTCATATTGTGATTACTTCAACTAACACTGCAGTCTGAACTGTGATATGATAAAAAAAAATATGCACCATTTTCATGCTATGGCTGATCATCAATAAACAAATAGGCTGATATTAC
This sequence comes from Sinocyclocheilus rhinocerous, assembly GCF_001515625.1. Classification (NCBI taxonomy): domain Eukaryota; kingdom Metazoa; phylum Chordata; class Actinopteri; order Cypriniformes; family Cyprinidae; genus Sinocyclocheilus; species Sinocyclocheilus rhinocerous. Next base: position 202 of record NW_015632663.1, read on the forward strand.
AAATTCAAACGACTTTTTTAAAAAAGAAAATGAAAACAGCAAAAAACTATTGTAATATGCAGAAATGCACACTTTAAAGGGTTTAATGCACTTTTCAAGCGTAAACCTTTGCCATAATCGATCGTTAGCCCATTAAATTAGTGATAGATGAATTTAAAATGAGTTGAAACAATTAAATATCCAATTGTTAGCCCATTAAATTAGTGACAGATTAATTTTAAATGAGTTGAAACAATTAAATATCCAATAACAGCTGATAGATATCCAATAATGTCTAATATTGTCAAATTAAAAAAGTGCAACTGATATTGCACCAATATACTGTGCATCCTGTAATGAACTCAGTCCACTGAAGGCGAGCGTAGTGAGAACCCA
>NW_015632664.1:0-1592 GCF_001515625.1 Sinocyclocheilus rhinocerous
TTTTTTTGCATTCAAGTATGCAGACCTTTTCTATAGAATATCTATCTGCAATTGTTTTGTTGCATCCCACTTATAGTAAATACTGTATACCTCATTTTCCCCTTTTATTGGCTTTATTTTCTTAACCTCTTCTTGTCACAATCCTCATAGATTTTCCATTGTTCTGTTATTATGTTTTATTTATGTGTGTGCGTGGATGTGAAGCCACTCCACATGGGTGGGGAGGTTAAAGCAGGTAAAGAAGCAGATCAAAAGGCTGCAGTGCCCTTCACTCTTATTTTATTGGACTGTTCTGAGTCCTTCGTGTGTCAGCACTGGCCTCAGATCAGCGCTGCAGACCCAGACGGGCAGAGACAGGTCATTTGAGATCAAACTTACAGTTCAGACCCTGGTGACGTGACCGGGAAGCCTTAGGCACAGTGAGTGAAATTAGTAATTGTGATAGATAGCTAGATAGAGAGAGAGAGAGTAATTGTGAGGTAATTGTGCAGACAGTGGGAAGTGCTTAGCAACGTTTTCAAGTAGAGCGACTGGCTGGTCTCTTACTAAGTTACGTAAAAGCTGATTCATTCGTTTTGGTCAGTTGCTTACAAAATCGTTCACATTCTATTGCACAGATGGACTGCAACTGCTGATGGGGACAAGTCACAGATTTAAGGAATATCACACAAGCAAGAGTGCTGTTGTACTGAATATCAGTTGGAACATTACAAAGTAAATATAAAAATAAGTTTGTTTCATATCTCATTGACATTTTTTTTAAAGCATTATCCTTAATTTATGCTTAGAACAATCTGTCAAATGATTAAGAAACACACACTCACACCTATATGTTTGTTTATTTATTGTTTTTGAAAGAATTTGCTTATGCTCAGAAAGGCTCTATGCATTTGATCAAACATACAGTACAACCAATATTATTACAATTTAAAATAACTTTTCTATTTGATTATAGTTTAAAATGTAATTCATTCCTGTGATGGCAAAGCTGAATTTTCAGCTGACATTAATACAGTCTTCGGTGTTAATGATTGTTATTATTAACTATTGAAAACTGTTTTTGCTGCCTAATATGTTTGTGGTAACTTACACATTTTTTAAGGATTCTTTTATTTTACATTATTATTATCATTATTATTATTTTATTTTTTTACATTTTGTAACATTTGTCTTTATAATCACTTTTGGTCAATTTAATGCATCCTTGCCAAATGAATATTAAGCAGCAAAGACTGTTTAGTGTAGTGTAGTGTAGTGTAGCGTAGCATAGCTACCACACAAGATGAAAATGTAAGTTTGATGTTGGATAACAAGCACTGAATACTAACCCACGTCTAGTGACAAGGAATAATGCCTCCCTAACTCTCATTTACTTAAAGGTTTCTTGTTTGCGCTCTGAATAAAGAAAATTTCAGATTAAAGTGATGAGCTATGGCCTTTTATGGATTGCCTAGTTGGGTGATTAATGAACCACTTCACTTCCAAACTTAGGCTTGCTCTTAATTAAAACTTTAAGTCTGACCACAAATCATAATTCACATCACCCAAACCTCAGGACAATTTTATAATAAATTGTACAGTTTGCATTGAAA
>NW_015632665.1:0-602 GCF_001515625.1 Sinocyclocheilus rhinocerous
GTCAGTTAGGGCTGTTGCGCTGAAGGAATTTCCCTTGCGGTAATTCTGAGTGGCTCAATAGCGCGGTATGCTGTATTGTCGCCATATATAAATAAATATATATATACACACTTGTGTAACTGACTATATTACACACACTTGTGTAACTGACTGAATACTAGAGGGGAATCTCTAACGTATTATATAAATATTAATAATACATGAATATGAAAATATGCAATTGATGTCATTATATTTATGATTTACATGTATGCATTGTTTTCTAGCTGGGTATTCAGGGTTTAAATACAGCTCTACATTATTATTATTTTTTTTTTAGGATTTATGGCTATATATTTAGGATTTTCATAACATTTGTCAGGATTTATACCTATATGTTTAGAATTTTTAGAACAATTTTTTCAGGGTTTATCTATGTATTTAGGATTTTTGTATAAAATAAATGTAGGATTTATAGCTATATAATTATTTTTTTTATTGTACTTTTTATAACTATTTTTCAGGAGTTGAAGCTATATAGCTATTTTTATAGCTATTTCTTCAAGATTTATAGCTATGCATTATATATACTGTGTATATATATATATATATATATATATATA
>NW_015632666.1:0-615 GCF_001515625.1 Sinocyclocheilus rhinocerous
TCATATAATTTCAAGGTTAAAACTGTTGCCAAAAGATCCCTTGCTGCCTAGCTCGTAGCTTACTTATATTAATTACTATAAGAGCTTACAAATTATCATAACTGTGTTAACCCGTGGCCAGGGAGAATACAGATACCTAGTCAATTTGTTAAAATATACTGAGGTCACGGCTCGCTGGACGACCCTTGATTTAAAGTGTAACATAACAAATTTGAAATCGGTTTAATCAGGTGGACTTCGAATTTTCAGATCCGAGTCCTATCAAAACCTGAATGAATTAATAATAATTAATTCCCTGAGTCCTATCAAAACCTGAATTAATTAATAATAATTAATTCCCTTACAAATTAAATTTAAGTAATCAAGTCATTACATCATACAGATAAGAAATACATCATTCAAAACTATAAAGGATTCACTTTTATTTGTACATTCACAATAAAAGCAAAACATTTTGCTTTTGTAAAATAAAGGAAATGAACAGGATGCCGATTTCTGCCGTCTCACTTTCCTTTCCGTGAAGTTGTTTAACCGAATCTCTGTATATAGGCTACTACTTGTCACAGCTTTTCTTTCATTTTGTTAATTTATCAGTTATTTAAGAACGAGTTTTAC
>NW_015632667.1:0-2740 GCF_001515625.1 Sinocyclocheilus rhinocerous
AGAGAAGGTGCTGACAAGCTTATGATCTGAGCATGACGTAAAAATGTACATCCATGCATTTTAGGATATGCTTGTTTTAGGGTGTGGAAGGACCACGTGGACCCCCGGGAAGCAGAGGCCCATTGGGTGAGGGCTACCCTGGACCAAAGGCAAGAGTTTCCCATCATGCTATAACCAATGTCACAACTTCAAATAGTAAAAGGGTTGGATAAACATTGTCTGATAACTTATGAAATCATCTGAATGTTTACCAATGTGCTTTTGAAGGGTGATCAAGGTTTACCAGGTGAGATCGGTGCACCGGGAGAGAGAGGAGCAGGAGAACCGGGAGCTAAAGTAAGTCATCTTCACGTTACTCTTAATGAAAAGTCAACATGAATCAGAACTCACTCTACTGTCTTTCTTAATTCACACTCTTGCTCTTGTGCTCGATTCATCAGTATACGGTCTTTCAGAGAAAAAAGTTGGTCTTTTATCAAAATGTAATTTTTATGATCCAATCAAGTCCCATCCTGCATTTTTCTCTTTACATATTTATTGAAATATGATATTATATAAGATATAGTATGTAAGTTAAATGGATTGCAAACAGCATTTCATGTTGACATGATCTTTTAAGTAGAACTAAAACATTTTTGTTAATTAAAACGAAGCTGAAATAAATCAAATTAAACCTAAATGACAATATTAAAAAAAAATTAATAAAAAAAACACTACAATTAAAATAAAAACAGAGCATACAAAAAATTTAAGTTAATTCAACATATTATTAAAAACTAATAGTATATAAATGACGCTAAAATAACTGCTACATGTGTAAAATCATTACATTCTTTCTGATGAAGCTTCTTGATCACAGTAGTTTTGCTGGTTAAATTAGTTAAGCATCCTACTGAAGACACCAGGCCATAGCAACCTAAGGTTCTTAATTTTGTTTTTGGAACAGGGGCTTTTTGCTGATCTACCAACTCTAACCAGCTTGAGCAAGATGGTCTACTAGGTTGAAAATTAGACACATTAGCTATTAACCCAGCTGATCATCCATCTTGATCAACTTGGACCACCTTGTACTAGACAATGATTATAACTGCCAAGCTTTGACCAGCTAGAAACCATATTAAACTAGCACCACTTTTTTCCATAATTTGAATGATTAATTAATGATTAATATTTGAATTATTCTGTGAAGGGGGAACCTGGTGCTCCAGGGTTATCAGGATTACCAGGTTTACCAGGAGAAGAGGGAGCTCCAGGGCAGAAGGTACCAGGCACACTTTCATCTCATGAATCATTTCAGCCAAGACTTAGTTAGCATCAGCACCTTAGAAAAGGCCACACACATTCATCACTGTGTGTATTTCAGGGAGAACCAGGAGCCCCTGGGTTGAGGGGCCTTGAAGGAACAGCAGGAGTGGGCATCCAGGGTGAAAAAGTATCTCTTTTACTATTCTCTCATGTTTTCTCACATGTTAAACTTTATAAAATCATCTTAAAAACCTATCAAATGAAAACTGAAGTTTTGAGTGTGAGATTTCCATTTATGTCAATCTTCTAACTTCCTGTTTCATTGGGGTCTTTAACTGTGAACACCAACTTGGTGCTTATTGATGTAGTGTTTTGTTAATGTAATATTGTTTAGGGTGATCAGGGTCAGCGGGGAATCCGTGGGTTAGCAGGGCCATCGGGAATAGCCGGACCCTCAGGGTCGAAGGTGAGTGCCTAGTTCTCAGCTGTGAATCTGGAATGTTTTGTCTTTTGCTACATAGACATTATATAACATCTTATATAAAATTTCCTTCTGTTCTTTATTAATGTCTTTGTAGGGAGAGCCTGGCACCCCTGGGAGACTGGGATTACCTGGACTACCGGGACGTGCTATAACAGGACCAAAAGTAACAGCTTTTTTATTGCAATCTGGAAATACAAATGTTTGGGTATTTGTAATATAAAACAAAAAAAAGTTAGTTTTCACAAGTCACTTTCTGACTATTTTTCCGACACACTATTTCCCTGTTTAATACTGGAAAGCTGCTTTGACACAATCTGCATTGTAAAAAGCGCTATATAAATAATGATGGCTTGACTTGACTTTTGGACCCCACAATATATGTGCAAAAAACCCTTTAAATGCACATTATGTCTGTAAAAAAGCATTGTAATGTTTCATTGTAGGGTGACGTAGGCCCACCAGGTCCATCTGGTCCAATAGGAGAGACGGGATATGGACTTCCTGGACCAAAGGTTCATTTAATTCTTAATTATTGTTAATACTCTAAAATAAACCCATGTTATTAATCTGTTGGATTGCTCATGCTTTGTTTCTCAGGGTGATCGTGGTGACCCAGGTCCTCCTGGTCTAAGTGGAGCAAAAGGGGATGGCTATCCTGGTCCCTTAGTGCGTAAAAAAAGGGCTCTTATTAAAAACCATTCATGATCATGACATCATTCTGTAATGAAGTTCTCGTAATTCACCATGAAGTCATATTTTGTTGTTGCGGTGTGTTATTTGTTTGCAGGGGCCTCCTGGTCTTCCTGGTCTTCCAGGAGAACCTGGTCCAGAGGGCATAGGGATATCTGGACCAAAGGTGTGGACTGTTCTTATGTCGTGTCACCTAAAGCAGATCACCTGTATAAAAAAAAATATTATCATCAAATGAGGTGTAAACACAGGTATTTCATCATGACTGTGTCTCAGGGTGATATTGGCTTCAGAGGTTTACCGGGCCCACCTGGACCTCCA
>NW_015632668.1:0-454 GCF_001515625.1 Sinocyclocheilus rhinocerous
TGCTTCTCCACGGCCTCCAGCTCGAGCTGCACCGAATGCAGCTTGCACCGAATGCATAACATTGTGTTATGTTTGTGCTGGTCTTGTGTTGTCATGTCATGTTCCTGTCTTGTTTTTGGTGTCCCTCGTTAGGACACTCGCGCACCATGTTCTGTCTGGTTGTGGGAGCGTGCGGTCTCGAGTTCGTTCGGCCGTGCGCTCTTCTGTCCATGTGTGTTGTGTTTTGTGTAGCATGTGGTTTGTGTTCGGCCGCGTGCTTTTCTTGTTGTCTTGTAGTGTTGTTGCACGCAGCTCGTGTTATCGACTGCGTACTTTCATGTCCTGTTTTGTCTTGTGCCGTGTAGCACGCAGCTTGGGTTTTGCTGGCTGCGTGTTGTCTTGTCTTGTGTGAACACGCGGCTTACGAGTTTTCTCATTAGCTGCGTGTTCGTGTCTTGTTTTGTTCAAGCACATG
>NW_015632668.1:498-619 GCF_001515625.1 Sinocyclocheilus rhinocerous
TTTGTTTTGCTGGCCATGTGCTTGTGTTTGTTTTGTGTGAGCACATGGCTTTTGTCTTTGTTTCCTGTGCGCCATATGCTCTCATGTCAATTGTCTTGACCCCACCCGTCTTGTTACCTGA
>NW_015632669.1:0-757 GCF_001515625.1 Sinocyclocheilus rhinocerous
TTCCCTTGTCGAATCCGGTTGTCATTTCCAAAAATAACTGAACTGCGAAATTTTGAATCTGTTGAACCAATTGCTTCACAGAATTATTTGCTGTTTTGAAGCGCTCGAAATATGACACTTGATTGGTGAGTGTAAATGCAACAAAAACTCAGCCCAAACATGTATAAAAACACCTGAAAAAAACAGAGGTTTTGTTGGAAGTAAAATCTATTAAATGCAATTAACAAATCATCTAATACCATTAAATGTGAGATTTCTGTATAATATGTATTCTGTTATTAAATTGGGTGGCTTATTTTTGTTTGTTTTGTGAAGGGCTTGGCTAAACAGACCAATCAGACACTACCTACTAATCTTACTTTTATTATACAAATGTGCCATTAAAATGTCTATATATAAAACAGAACTTAGATCAGATAAAAACCATTGCTTCATGGATCCACAGAGATCATCGACCCCTAGCGGCGAACCATTAACATTTTGAAATATTGAAACAGTTATAATGTAACTGCGGCGAACCATTACAATTTTGAAACATTGAAACAGTTATAATGTAACAAAGACTCATTTAGTGAAATCACTTGACTTTGGCACTTCGAATTATGCTCTGATTCTCTGGTTTTGAAACTTCAAAGTGCACATAACCATATTAAGGACTCAAAAAAAAAACTGGACTGACGACGTGCGCCATTATATTTGGAACGCTATATGCCAATTGTACAGCGATTGGTGCTTGGACCCCGATGACTGCTACTTG
>NW_015632670.1:0-478 GCF_001515625.1 Sinocyclocheilus rhinocerous
AAAAACGAAAACTTGTGGTATTGATATGCAAAAATGGACTTTGGCCTGTATATGCTACGCCATGGGTAGGTTTAGTTTTGTGGGGTAGATGCATATCATATGTACGTGAAAACTGCGTATCATATGCACGTTAACATATTTCGTATCATATGCACGCCAAACACATGCGTATCATATGCACGCCAAAGTCCATTTTTGCGTATCAATACCACGAGTTTTCGTTTTTATTTGGTGAACTATTTATACGCATTTTCATGAGACCGGGCTCACCTCACCGGACCGGTGTCTCCCGCCCGCACAGCGCTGACGACTGTAGCGCGACACTTTCGCGGCTCTATTGAAGTGATAATAAGCAGCGCTTACCCATTTGAATTCCACACACGACACTTATATGTGAACAGTAAAGTCTCTGTGGCGAAGCTAGATTAAAGGGGTCATATGATGCGATTTCAAGTTTTCCTTTCTCTTTGGAGTGTTA
>NW_015632671.1:0-121 GCF_001515625.1 Sinocyclocheilus rhinocerous
AGGGTGGGTAGGGGTGTTCAATAATGTTTTTTGTTTTGTTTTTTTGTTTTGTTTTTAACATTCTAAAAGCTCTTTATTCCAAATATACTACAAGCTAGTCAGTGTATTCAGCAGGTGTAAT
>NW_015632671.1:228-816 GCF_001515625.1 Sinocyclocheilus rhinocerous
AAGGAAATTTACTTTTGGTACTTAAGTACTTTTAAAGGCAAGTACTTCTGTACTTTTACTTAAGTAAAAATCTGTCTTTACAACTTTTACTTGTAATGGAGTAATGTTTGACCAGCAGTATCTGTACTTTCACTCAAGTAATGGAGTTGAGTACTTTCCACCTCTGTCTATAACCCAGCAGCGCTGGGTTGGGAACGCGAACGTGAAAGAGAGCACGCATGTCACGTTAACATCGGAGGACACCAGTGCGAGCAGCCGCCATTTTCTCAGCGTCTTCAGATGGAAGCGAGTGCGAGTGAAAGACGGTTTATGGTAAGTAAAGATTAAAAATCATTCATTGTTTGAGTCCGGTAATATTTGAGATTTCATGGAAGGCGGAAATATTCCGAAAAGAGCTTGTATTGAAAAATACACGGACGAGGATTTCGCCTCAGAAATAGTCTTAACGACCTCTTTTACTGAACGGAAGAGGTGCTTTTAATATAACGTCAGTGAGTGTCTTATATCATATTTACATAAGATTTTACAATATTTACATTTCTGAGGTGTTAAGAGAGTGTTATTAACATATTTACATGTTAATTCGTT
>NW_015632672.1:0-757 GCF_001515625.1 Sinocyclocheilus rhinocerous
TTGAGCAGAAAACCTGCAGCTGCATGTGGCCTTGTGTTCCAGATTCACCTCACGAGATGCTGCTTAAATACACAGCCATTTATTACCTCTACACTCTAAAAAATGCTGGGTTAAATGCATGCAGTGCATAATAGGGTTGTTTTGACCCAGCGGTTGGGTTAAATGTTTAACCCAGCCTTCTGGGTAGTAACCCAACCGCTGGGTCAAAACAACCCAATTGCTGGGTTTGTCCCTATTTTGCCCAGCACTAGGTTGTATTTAACCCAGCATTTTTTAGAGTGTAGAAACTCTTTTTACAATACATATTGTTTCAAATTAGCTTCACAGTAATATACAGGAAAATAACAGCTTTAATGCTGCAAAATTCATCAATTATGAAGCTAATTCAATTAAAGCAACTCTGTGTTATTATAGGATAACTGAAAAAGGCCTACTATTATAGTTTTTATGGTAACACTTTATTTTAAGGACCAATTAATTATCACTACTAGCATGCATATTACTAGCCTACTGGCTGTATATTAGTACGTATAAAGCACATATTAATGCCTTATTCTGAATGACATTATTTTCGATCCCGTAATCCTATACCCCATACCTAAATTAACAACTAACTTACTATTAATAAGCAGCAAATTAGGAGTTTTCTGAGGCAGTTGTAGTTAATAGTGAGAATTGGACCTTAAAATAAAGTGTAACCCTTTTTTATTAACATACTGAATTCGGTTTATATATATATATATATATATATATATCT
>NW_015632673.1:0-199 GCF_001515625.1 Sinocyclocheilus rhinocerous
ATTCTGTCTAGTATTAATAAAAAAAGTACCCAAACCAAGAATGTTCTTAGCTTAATAAACAGGGCTCAATTGCAAGACACTCCTTATGATGATTAGCCTATGATGTTTTGAGAAGGGAAATTATCCTTCTCAGGTAGAGAAAAAGTTAGTTTTTCACAAATGACAAGGAAGCAAATCTATTTTTCCCGCTCAAAAAAAA
>NW_015632673.1:271-1047 GCF_001515625.1 Sinocyclocheilus rhinocerous
TGTACATTAATAAAACAGCGAAAACAGCAACATTCATATTTTTCAGTTGCTACTTTTAAATATTAACTAAGCTTAATTAAAAAAATGCTTGATGCTCTTTGTCTAATAAACGTGTTTAGCTGCTCTGGTGTCTGTCTCTTCCACTTTCGGAACGTGTCACCCTAATGCCAGCCTTTACTTTTACTTTAACTGTAACGCAATGCCATTTCACTCATTAGCTACATAAAATCAGCATCAATTAAGAAATAAGAAATAATACATCGATTTCTGTCGAGTATAAAGTGATTAGAACTGAAATACAAAGCGATACAACGGAAAAGAGATAGTAACAGCAATAAAGGATGTCTTACCAAGCACGATCAAAACATTCACTAACTTCCACAAAACGGCATTATTCATTTTTACTGCTGTTGGTCTGAACAGAAAAGGGAGAGGAAAAAAAGCATGTTAATTAAATGGAAATAAAAGCTATCTGTACTTTTTAACGCAGATCCCATGACTAAACCGAAAGTAAAGCCGTTACTGGGGTGTATTTCACCACTTGATCACTGGGCGGGGCTGCTGGTTCACACCAGTTGTCAGCAGATAACACTGTTATATCTCTGAAATAATAAACAGGGCCAAAGAAATCTAAAAAAGCAGGGGCATTTAATTGATCATAAAAACTGTAATGTTATAAGAACACAATGACTACACTGCTGCTTTATTTCCTGATGACAATTTGCCTAGGTCACTACAAGTGGCCAAAATCATTGTTGTGGGTAAAAAAAAAAAGT
>NW_015632674.1:0-783 GCF_001515625.1 Sinocyclocheilus rhinocerous
TAAGGTTACAATTCATTAAATGGAGAAATACAAGCATTTTTTTTTTAAATAATGTCTTCTTTTGTGATCTGAAAAAAATAAGCCAAATATGGCTTTAGAATAGCATCAGGTTGACTAATTATTTACTTAGGTTGTGAAGAAGTAAATAAACTATAAACTATGGCTACGTTCACACTGTCAGTTTTTGGGATTGACAACCGCATTTACTTACAGGTGTGAGTCTCAAAATGTCCCGTTCACACAGCAACTTACAGTAATGTCTCAAGACATTACTGTAAGTTGCTGTGTGAACGGGACATTTTGAGACTCACACCTGTAAGTAAATGCGGTTGTCAATCCCAAAAACTGAGTGCCCCTATTCCTTACCAGTAACCATAGCAACAGTGACCAAAGTAATATCGAAGATGGCGACGTCCATAAAACGTAAAGTCTTATCACTTTCTGACACAACAAGAGTCAGTCCAATCGGCGAGTTCATCTGTCAAACCTTCATTAACCGACAGCAGCTTTTATATTTGGGTGGAGAGCGGAGCATTTGAGTCATGCAAAACACAAAACTGAAGGGATCTAAAACTTGATGACACACAGCTCACTTCTCTGTCACTGTAAGTTACTGAAACCACACATGAAAACATGCAACAGACGGTAGATACGCGTTTGTGCAGCAGAGTGGCTCTCTTTCACACTGTATGACGTAAAAAACAACTAGTTGTCCAGTCCTGTTCCGTTCACACAGCACATGTTTTCCGAGAATGTGGTTGTGAGTCCTGAAAATAACCATAA
>NW_015632675.1:0-1276 GCF_001515625.1 Sinocyclocheilus rhinocerous
ATTTAAGTTTGGACAGTGCACCTGCATGCCTATTTAAAAAAATTGGGGGTGACAGTTAAGGGGTTATTAAATGACTGAACAAACAAAAAAAATAAAATAAAAGAAGTAATGTAGGAAATATGCTTCAAAGACTCGGAAAAATTGGGAAAACTAAAAAAAAATCTGTCAATGACTTGCTGACGTGCACGAAAACCAGCCATGTATTGGACCCGGAAATAACGTCTCTACAGTTATTATTAAGCAGAGCAGAAGTGTAGATCCAGATGCAGTAATACAAAGTATCAACACCATTGTGAGTGAAATTGAAAAACCTTAAAGAAAATGCAGAAATTACATTGTACAGATCCAAACTCACAGGCAATAATATGTTTTGCTTCTTGCAGCTATCAATTTTTCAGAGATCACAGCCCTATTCTTCTACACATTTTTATTGTTTATTTAATCCATGACTCACCCGGTCTCTCCAGTTCTGCCGTTACACTGACTGATAAATCTCCAGCAAACACTCGACACATGTAAACTCCTTTATCCTCAGTTCTGAGAGAGAAGTTTCCTTTGGGGATTTCAGCAGTGAAGAACTCAACTCTGTCTCTGTATCACTCATCTGATGAATCTGATAAAGTCTCGTTGTTTTGGTAGAGCAGAAGCAGAATTTCTCCATCTTCATCGGTCTTGTTCCATGAAACCTCTTCAATGTGTTCAGGTATAAATAATATTTTTCTAGTAATTAAATAGTGATGAATTAAAATAAAGTATTGTTTTATTGATTATATAAGCATTTTATGTCCCTATCATTTTGCATTTGTTTGAACTTCATAATGTTTAAACTTGCATTACAGATTTTCACCGTTACATGGCTGTGTATGTGTTTGGATCAGTTGGTGTTGTTTTAATGAACTCTGCTGCACTAATAACAGAACTGATCCTGAAAACAGGTGAGTGAACACAACACTTTATTATACATTATTTGATTTGAGGAAACTATCTTTAATTTTAAGAAAATATTTCCATAATGAAGTTCATGGCAAATATACTTTAAACATGTATTAATAATTAATATGAGCTAAATTCACCTGTATTTATCTTGAGCAATTATTCTGCAATAAAATATGATTTTTTTTTCATCAGCTGTTAAGATGAAATTAATTTCTCAATACAGTGATGATTATATTTAAAAATAACTGTTTTTCAGTGAATGGTGATCGTGTGATGGCAGATCTGAGATTCATTATCTTTCCTTCTGAATGTGTATTTGCCATACTGGTGCTGATTTCTG
>NW_015632676.1:0-392 GCF_001515625.1 Sinocyclocheilus rhinocerous
ATACTTTGGTTAAAATTTCTCAATGGTAGTGTAAAACAACACCCTGTCAAAAACGGCTCTGTTTACAGCAAGCCGTTTTGGTGCATTTCCCTTTAAACACTAATGAGCTCTGCTCACCTCGCATCTCTCTTCCGTGGGGTGATGTGCAGTTCTCTGAGAGACTGTAAACTTTAGCTGCATTCATCGTGAAACTTGCTAACTAGCACATTATGGCGATTTGCAAAATTCATTAAAAAAAACGTATACTCACTTCTTCTGGAGGTGAGGCTAGATCACGAATGTTTCGCGCAAACAAATGCATTTAGGTAGATCGGGGGCACATTCCCTTCAAAAATAAAGGTAATCAACTGTGTCTTCAGCGGCTCAGATGTCGGGAGTAAATGACGACTGCT
>NW_015632676.1:649-910 GCF_001515625.1 Sinocyclocheilus rhinocerous
AAAAAAAACACTGGGTGGATTTTTATCATTATAGGGTGGTTGTGTACACTACACACACTGCCAAGACACATGTCAGTTCAAACAACATGTAAAAATTAATTTTGCATTCCGATGACCCCTTTAACCAGTCAGTTTTGCATGCAGAATAGGGCTGGTCAGTATGGTGCTATATATCATGACAGTATAAATCTATCGAAAAAACATGCATGAATGAGAAAATAAGAGTGGGATGTGTTTGATGTTAAGAGTTAAGCGCAATAA
>NW_015632677.1:0-821 GCF_001515625.1 Sinocyclocheilus rhinocerous
TAAACATGTGCAAACAATATTCTTGCTCTTGTGAATTTATTTTGACGTTAATTACGTTGTGCGAGCTGTCTCTTTAATACCGCTTGGTTTATATACACGTTGCTGCTGATTGGGCTGACATTTTTTGACACACACCAAAGAAAACGTATCTCAAACCGTGTTGCACACTGTTTCCAGGAAACATGTCGTTCAAACCGGAAACCGTAGCAAAACGTTGTGCACAGGTTTGAGCTTGAACTTGCCCCTGATAAACATGCTGTCCTACTGGCGGGTATGTCAACTATCCCTGTTGTTCCTGCGCACTTTTATTCATATTTCTAAGTTTAGAGATCTGTTAGTGATGGAAAAATGAAGCTTTGCGAAGCACCGATGCTTTCCCCTCAACTGTATCGTAAAAAGGTTAATTACTCGAAGCTTTTCAAGATGGTGCACACTAACGACATCCTGTGGTCAAAAGGTGGAAAAAGCTGCCTTTGCGTCCCAGACCCAGCCATTTTTGGACAGTTTTTCAGATAATAAATTAGTTTGTGCTTTGAAAACCTGTATAAAGCAAAGAAAATATGAAGTCTATATAAATAAGTCTTCATGTCAGTCATTGTATTACACAATATGAATACATGAGTGAATAAATTTGAGGAAAATAGGCAATTGGCTGTAGTCATGATCAAAATAACCGAATAATAATAAATTATCATAGAATGGTCAGTTAAAGTGTCTGAACCAGGAATCAATACAAAATGAACATGCACAAAACTACACATGCAAATATTTATTCTTATTATGATTTATTCTTTTCAAAGACGTGAGTGACACTTGAAACT
>NW_015632678.1:0-756 GCF_001515625.1 Sinocyclocheilus rhinocerous
GTGGACCTCGAATTTTCAGATTCGAGTCCTTTCAAACCCTGAATGGATTAATAATAATTAATTCCCTTATAAGAATTAATGAGTTAAATTCCTTACACAACATATGGTGGAGAAAATAGCTGGCAGATTCGACTCAAAAATTAATGACACCAAGATATTATTATAAATCTTGTCTATTTTTATCCGGAAAAATAGATTAAAAGACAGAGAAACTGAGTTTGTTGTGTTACTATTTGATTATAGCATACCAGCGTGTTGAATGAATGAAGTGAAACTCAAGGGTTTGTTGTTTAGAATTTAACTGCAGTAAAAAAAAACAAAAAAAAAAAAACATTTGATTTTGTCTATCGAGAAAAAGCTAAGCCGCTCTAAAGCGCATGAACAGAAAAGCAAGCGTGTTCCTTGTTCTTCTGTCTTTTGAAAGGCCTTCAGAGCTTGATTTATATAAGTGCGTGTTCCACTTCCAAATTCAACTCTGCTATTCATCTCCCTGGTTTGAGAATATCAGATTAGCTAACTGATAGTCCTCTGCCATTTAATTCACTAAAACTAGTGAACTTGAAAACGTGGTGCTCAGAGTATCCGAAAGCTATTATTTGTGATGGGAGAATTGTGAAATCTTGATCAAGTGAAATGGTGGTTAAATCCACGCGTGTTTTGTCTGTATAAATATGTGCTGATATCCACCGAAGATATCATTGACAGTTATTATATTAATCGCAGTGAATCTGTAGATTAATTCACCTCACTCGGAAC
>NW_015632679.1:0-295 GCF_001515625.1 Sinocyclocheilus rhinocerous
ATTTTCACACAGAAATTGCTAGTAAATAAAAATAAATGGCAAAAAACATTAAGTGAAACATTACATTTTCAAGTAGAAAGACTGAAAAACATCCACCAATAAATTTGTTTTTAATTTACAGCTCAAAACATTTTTTTTAATAGTGCTGATAAAGAAATTATTCTGACTTTTTCCTAAAATAAATCAGAAATGATAAAGTTTAGTAGTTTGGGCATGTAAAAATTTAGCATTGCATCACTTGCTCACCAATGGATCCTCTGCAGTGAATGGGTGCCGTCAGAATGAGAGTCCAAAC
>NW_015632679.1:357-579 GCF_001515625.1 Sinocyclocheilus rhinocerous
AACATCACAATAATCCACAAGTAATCCACACCACTCCAGTCCATCAGTTAACAACTTACGAAGTGAAAATCTGCATGTTACGATGTTTTTAACTTCAAACTGTTACTTCTGACCAAAATACCGGTCCTCTATCCATTTTACTGCTTTCTAAACTTGTCTGAATCAGGAGAGAAATAGGCACAGATTGAACAGTTTACAAGTGATTACAGTCCAAAACAGTTC
>NW_015632680.1:0-445 GCF_001515625.1 Sinocyclocheilus rhinocerous
ATCAACTTGTGGAAAATGGGCATCCTATGACCCCTTTAAGATTCTAAATGAAAGCAGATAAACAAGGCGCTGGCTTAATGTGATTTGGCAGTCTGTTCCATAATTTAGGCCCACTGCAAAAAAACTTAAACACAGATGTTTTAGGCATATTAGGCATACAATTAAGAGTGAATGTGCATGCTAAAAAAAAATACAAATATTATTTGCAAATAGTTCAAATGCATTACTTTCCTATTTCCTAATTTTCATATAATTTACAGTTTTTCTCAATCGATTTGACACTTTTCTCCAATGCAATGTACTTGTTCTCAAAACATTTAACACAGCCATCCAAACACAAAATTACCTTAACCAAACAGTTCAACTTTACTGCAAAATGAAGCACTGCAATTTAATTCAATTATTAAAAGTAAATATTAACATCAAATCTATAGGTGTGTTCTCT
>NW_015632681.1:0-1294 GCF_001515625.1 Sinocyclocheilus rhinocerous
CCGACATTCTTCTTTACAAATCCTCGTTTTGTACTTCTAATTAGTCACCGTTGTTTTGTTTCGATCTCTCTGCGTGCGTCACTTCTGTGCCGCGCATGCGCAAGTCTGACCTCATATGTAATTCTCCCGGAACTGCTTCCGTGTACAACAGTGAGTGCAAGCTCGATTCAAGTAATTATTACGTTTTGAATATGGATATTTTTCTTACAAAAACGCATCGATTCGCTACAGAAGGCCTTTGTTCACCCCCCGGAGCCGTGTGAGAAGGGTGCTTTTTATTTCACGTCTTTTGGACAGAAGGAATGCAACACCCGCTGAGTACAACGATAGAGCTTGAAAGATCAAAAGATCAAAGACATTTTTCAATATAACTCCGACTGGATTCGTCTGAAAGAAGAAAATCATATACACCTAGGATGCATCGGGGGTGAGTAAAACGCAACCTAATTTTTATTTTTGGGTGAACTATCCCTTTAAGTAAACGAGTAAAAAATTAATAATGCAATTGAAAACAAGGTAATTGATATGACAACAAAAAAAAACTAATAATAAAATGAATGCCGCAATTTCAATATTCATAAGGATTATTTTTTAGGTGTCGTCAATACATCAGTTTTGTACGTTTAAATGCTGAAAATATGTAAGTATTTGTACAATTAGATGCTGAAAATACGTCAGTATTGTACGTTTTAATGCCTGTAAAAACGTAAGTAAATGTACGTTTTATAGAACCATATTTTACGTAAAATACATATGAATTATCATGAGATCACGTTGTATTATCATCATCAAAATATAAGGAAAATGTAACAGTTTTATATATTGGTTCAGATTTGGTGTTATCTGAAGTCCTTGCAGGGGTTAGTGTTATATCTTCAAATGTGTTGGGGTCATCAGAAACCTTCATAAGAGGCTGGATCCAAACTGGAGCTCGAGCAATCTCAAGTTAGCTCAGAATTGGTATCCTGAGGTAGAAATAGAAAAGCAAAAGGAGAATAATTAGCGTAGCTGCTGTTCATAACATTTCAGGCAATCTTGTGCATTTGATCAGATGTAACTAATGTACAAGGTTATGAGATGCATTATATGAATGTTTTACTTAGTAGATAAAGCAGTCCTGCATAAAATAAAGCAATTTCTTTTTTATTTTATCTTGCGTAGAAATAAAGAGTGTATAATCTAGAGGTAAATATTCTTCATCACTCTGAAATGCCCTCAAAACACAAAATTTGAAAAAAAAATTATATTGAATTAAAATATAGTACAGTCATTTAATAGAAAGAAAGAAGACACG
>NW_015632682.1:0-1414 GCF_001515625.1 Sinocyclocheilus rhinocerous
CTGATCCGGTGACCACCCACACGCCTCTGCGGTGCGCTCGAACAGTTCGATAAATGCCTCCGGGTCTTCCTCAGCACCCATCTTCTGCAGCGGGACATGCGGAGGCGGGGTGACGCTTGGGAGTGGTGCCACCCGCCCCCTGGGTCAGCACACCACGCAGCAGCTGTCGATCCTCGTGTTGCACCTCGAGGAGAGACCGAAACCTCTGGTCCTGCTCCTCCCGGAGCTCCAGGAGAGCTTGATGTTGTGCATGGTGGAGGTTGGCGAGGGACTTGACCAACTCCCCCAGCGGCGCGGACTCCATGACAGCGTATTCCCTCCGAATTTTCTCCCGGGTTTCGGCACCACTGTGACAAACTCTTGTCGTCCCGGTGTAGAAATGAGGGAATC
Source organism: Sinocyclocheilus rhinocerous (assembly GCF_001515625.1). Taxonomy (NCBI): domain Eukaryota; kingdom Metazoa; phylum Chordata; class Actinopteri; order Cypriniformes; family Cyprinidae; genus Sinocyclocheilus; species Sinocyclocheilus rhinocerous. Next base: position 391 of record NW_015632682.1, read on the forward strand.
AGGGTCTGAGATCAGTTTGTGCACGCGAGTGCGCCCTTTTTATTGACACCTCTTTAACAAAATCAAAACAAAACAGAAGCACGAGGGCTTTTCAGCCTCCACTCAAACAAACTAAGAAACGGTTGCAACCAACAGTGGTTTCTTTTCGGGCAGGGCACGAGACAGCATGGCACGCTCCCCAGGCACTCCCCCCCACTCTCTCCAAGCCCTGCTTTTTATCCTGTCTCTCGACTCACTGCAAAATGAGAACACCTGTTAGATTCAATTAACGAGAGGCGTTTCCCTTAACCATCAAATCCCCAGCACTCATTTTCCGTCTGCAGAGGCCTTTAAACCACGCCCCGCTTTCCACACTTAGTTTTACACAACAAAGGCAAGTACAACAAAGGCAAGCACATTTTCTTCATAAAATGTCTATAGTAAACCATAAATATGAATATTATTTACATTCTCACATTTTAATTTCTTACTTACTTAATAATGTTTATTTTACAAGTCATAATTTCTTCAACAGCGCCATTATATGCACTCTTATTCAAAAGTCTGGGGTCGGTAAAATTTTTTGGAAGAGTCTTTTATGCTCACCATATCTGCATTTATTTGAGCAAAGAACAGTAATATTGTGAAATAGTATTACAATTTAAAATAACTGTTTTATTTTGATATATTTTAAAGTGTAATTTATTCTTGTGATGGCAAAGCTGAATTTTCAGAAGCCATTACTGAAGCCGATTTGGTGCTCAAGACACATTTCTTATTATTATCAATGTTGAAGAGTTGTGCTGCTTAATATTTTTGCGGAAACAGTAATAAATTTTTTTCAGGTTTCTTTAATGCTTAATATTTGGAAACAGTAATACATTTTTTCAGGTTTCTTTAATGAATAGAAAGTTCAAAACAATAGAAATCTTTCGTATCATTATAAATGTCTTTACTGTCATTTTTAATTAATTTAATGCATCTTTGCTGAATTTTTTTTTAATTCTTAAAGGGGTCATATGATGCGATTTAAATTTTTCCTTTC
>NW_015632683.1:0-606 GCF_001515625.1 Sinocyclocheilus rhinocerous
AGTGATGCCTATTCGCTTGAGGAGTTCACATACCATCCATTTTTATTCACTGAAACGTCAGCAATTGTAAGTCGCTTTGGATAAAGGCGTCTGCAAAATGAATACATGTGAATGTAAACTACGGTCTACCTACTGCTGCAGCAACTAAACACATGATTTGATTTGCTATGCATACTGCTATTAATAATTAGCTAATAACGCAATCTGATTCTATGGATACTGCTGCTACGCTCCATGGAAGTACTGGAATTGCTGTAGCCCATCCATGCATTATCACTGAAATTTCATGCAACTAAAGTACTTTCTGCTGCCCCTGCTATATTAGCAATAATAACTGGTTGCTATGCAGACTGCTGCTAATATTATTTCTAACATTGCATCTGAATTTGCTATGCTATTCTGCTGCTATTAAATTGTGATCTGAATAGCTATGCATACTGCTGTAAATTCGCTAAAAATTGCGATCTGAATAGCTATGCATGCTGCTGCTTGCATATTAAACAACGAACGCAAACAAATAATGCCTATTTTACTTTGAAGAGTTCACAAAATCTTTGTATGCCCTGTTAAATAAACAAAGTAATAAAAGCCTATTCCAATTTTAAA
>NW_015632684.1:0-734 GCF_001515625.1 Sinocyclocheilus rhinocerous
CTTGCCTTGCCTTGCCTTGTTACTGTTCAACATGTTTAACATCTCATTACTCCATTGTGAAGACACGTACTGTATAAACCACAAAGTTTTTCACTGTAGTAGGCCGACTCTGAAACCAGACCAAACAAAAATTAGCTTGAGCCTTAGTTGTAGCACTATGAAAATTGTTGTGTTTTTATCTTTCTATGATTTGTTAGTGCTGTTCTGTTTCATTTTAACATCACAATTCGTATTGTATTGTCATGTGTGATTGCAAAAGTTTTGTGCGTGAGTGTCTGTTTTCCATGTTCTTTGTCAGGAAAAGCCATGCTGCTTTTGCCTTTTGCAAACAGTTCTGCTGTACTGTTAGCAAGCTCTTTGTGTTCTTGGCTTCTCTTTGTTCATATACATCAGTATTCCTTGAATTTGCTCGATTAAATGAAGTATTTAACACAATTTTTGGGAAATGTGTGCGAATATAGAATGCAGCACAAGGATCTTTGAAAATATTTTATCTTGAAATATCCATGTAGCACTCTGAATCATTTAAGACTTCTTTTAAATGAATACAATTAACAAATTTTTTCATGAGCTCAGACACATCGTTCCATCAACCACAAAATATTAAAAAGTGATTCTGCATTTTATTTCAACAATATATTGAATATACATTCATACATTGAAGTAGTGAAGAAAATTATTAAATTGCAATTACAAACAAACAGTAGTAATGACATTACAGGTGGTCTAGCCAG
>NW_015632685.1:0-860 GCF_001515625.1 Sinocyclocheilus rhinocerous
CGACAGAAAACTGTATAACCTGCAAGTTCATGAAAATGTAAATGCAATGCCTGTACTGCCTTTGATGTGGCATTAATGATGGGAAAAATACATTCGCTGGTCAAAAACATCGGATTTAAACTTGATTTTGGTGAAATGTTAATAACATAATGACACATGCAATGATGCAAATAAACATAGCCTATCTAGGCCTATACATTTATATGGTAACACTATACAATAAGATTTCATTAATGTATTAACTAACATGAGTGAACAATGAACAATACATTTATTACAGTATTTATTAATCTTTGTTTATGTTAGTTAATGAAAATACAGTCGTTCATTGGTAGTTCACGTTAGTTCACAGTGCATTAACTAATGTTAACAAACACAACTTTTGATTTTAATAATGCATTAGTAAATGTTGAAATTAACATTATGATTAATAAATGCTGTAGAAGTATTGTTCATGTTAACTACACTAGTTAACTAATGTTAATTAATGAACCTTATTGTTAAGTGTTACCCTATGTATAAATGTATCTGTATACAATAAAGCCACAATACCAACTACCCAGTGTTGGGGAGTAGCTAGCTACAAGTAGCAACGCTACTAGCGTAACTACATTTTCAGTAGCGACTCTACTTTTAAAACAGTGTAGCTTTTCCTGTAGCTAGCGATTTTTCCATCAGTGTAGCGCGACCAAACGCTACATTCCGTTTTATGTTCTGACGAGTCACAAGACTGCAATTGAAGCAGCGCATGCAGCGTCTTCTTCTGACTAGATCACAAAGTAAATTTGTTCATTACTGCCATCTGTTGTATCACTCATCGCGCGGCTTTACAGTCTTTCCACCAACAAGAGATCGTCTGA
>NW_015632686.1:0-570 GCF_001515625.1 Sinocyclocheilus rhinocerous
AAACTAGCTGTGCTATATCTAACTTTATAAATGCAGAAGTGCTGCATCTATAAATTAGCTACCTAGCTAACATAATTGGTGCAAATTGAACTGCATGTTTGAAACTCACTCAAAACAAGCCAAACTAGATCAACTGAATGTGCAAGTAGCAACCATGCTAAAATAATGTTCATATATCTTAAAACAATGTCATTAAATCTTGGGCACAATACTTGTTGTAGCCTATATTTTTATTGTTTTTATTAGCATTTTCTGTATACTTGAGTTAGTAGATTAGCGTGCTTAAATTGATTATAACTTTAAACACTACAACTACAATTATTTATCATTAAATAACTTCAATAATAGTAACTCAGAGTAACATACAAACTAGCTCTTGGGAACAAGCATTTATTTCATTTACAAATTATGAAAGAATAAACCTGCAATTGACCCTGAAATGTAGGCGGCAAATTCTTTTTTTAATGAGACATGAAAGCTGTCTAACCTTAAGACTGTATCTTTATGTATCTGTTAGCGTGACAAGAAGGACAGATTGCCTTACTGGTTTAAAATAAATCAACACACATC
>NW_015632687.1:0-582 GCF_001515625.1 Sinocyclocheilus rhinocerous
ATAATATTTCACAATATTATTGTTTTTAATGTATTTTTGATCAAAGAAATGCAGCCTTGGTGAATCTTCTTAATTATCTTAATTATAATTAGTATATATATATACAGTATATATATATATATGTGTGTGTATATATATAATATACTTATTATTAATAATAAGTATCGCTTTTTATTTCTCCTCTTTCCTACTACTTGTTTCACTTCTGTTTCAGTTTTTTATAACCATTTCTTACTATGTGTCAGTAAGTTGTTGTTATTTTAGCATGTGTGTTTGGCTCAGTGTTATTTTTTTAGGATTACTGATAAACTAATGTAGTTTGATTTGTATTAGTTATCTATTTTAGTTTTAGTCACAGTTGTAGTAATGTTGTCATTTTATGAGTTTTTATTATGTCTATATAGGCTTTTTATTAAGTTTTAGTTTTTAATTTGAGTTATTTCAGTACTTCAACAAATACAAATGGAAATGAAATATGATTTCATTTGAGTTATTTCAGTACTTCAACATACAAAATGGAAATGAAATAATATTGAATGTATATATATATATATGTACATGTATATGTATATGTGTGTGGCT
>NW_015632688.1:0-545 GCF_001515625.1 Sinocyclocheilus rhinocerous
GCACTGAGATTTGTGAATATTTGTGAACATCTATTCTCCCTTTTAATTGTATTTATTTATTTATTTATTGTTTGTGACATTGCATGGTGCATTAAAGCTTATACAATTATATCATCATATATTTATTTTAATTTTGTTTGATATATTAATTTCTAGGTGCATTTTCGGACAAATATGATGTAATTTTTCGTTTACATAAATACAATTAAAACCTATTTATATTCACATTTTACTTTCACTTTATTTATTGATTACATCGTTTAATTTTTTAAAAATGTATTCTGTTCACTATATTACGTCATTGAAATATATTTCATTTTGACAAATACATTTGCACATTTATACTCCCATTTTATTGTATTTATTTATTATTAGCAACATTACATGTCTTAAAGTATTTTATATATGTATTTAAATTTGTCCTCTATATTACATTTCAATGTGAATTTTCTGACAAATTCCACTTAATTTTTCATTTACATAAATGCAACCGACGCCTTATTTACAGTGCCTTGCGAAAATATTCATACCCCTTCATTTTTTTC
>NW_015632689.1:0-874 GCF_001515625.1 Sinocyclocheilus rhinocerous
TTCAAGTAGTGATTTAATGCCTCTTAAGACTATAATCATGCCAGTCACTCCTCATCTCCTTGCCTATTGATTTCTAATATTAATTTGTCCTCAAGGCTGAAATAACTGCAGTGTAATGCATGGAAAAATAGGGGGAAGGTGATAATGCTTTGGCATATTTGTTGTGTTAGCATAAACTACAATTTCACAGCATAAAATTGCATTTTAGGATCATGGTTTTGACTTGCAGACTAGGATTTTAATTAGGTCATCGGTTTTTCAAACCACAAGTCCGAAAAAGTAAAACAAATAAACAAACTACTACACAACAGTCATTTTAGAATCATTTTATTTTATTAATATTTAGATTTTTATTAGATTTTAATAATTGATTTGTAAGATTTTAATAATCTAATTAGATTTACATTTACATTAGATTTTATATTACTTAATTATATTTTATTAATATTTTGAATGAATTTTGTTATAGAGGATATTTGTAATTGAGGATTAGGGCCAATCAATAATAAAAAATAAATGTTATAGAGGTTGTAATTGAGGATTAGGGCCAAGCAATAAAAAAATAAATAATAAAACCATCTTGAGATTAAAGTCATTAAAATGCGAGATTAAACTCTTTAAATTTCAAGAAAAATGTTGAAATAAAATGTAGAGAATTAAATCATTAAATTTCGAGAATAAAGTCGTCATGTTTCGAGAAAAAAACTCGTTAAATTTCGAGAAAAAAGTCTAAATCAAATGTTGAGAATAAACTCAATAAATTACGAGAAAAAAGTTGTGTTTCAAGAAAAAACTCATTAAATTTCGAGAAAATTTTGAAATAAAATGTTGAGAACTTTAATCTCGAGATGGTTATATTTTTTATTATTGCTTG
>NW_015632690.1:0-942 GCF_001515625.1 Sinocyclocheilus rhinocerous
TTTGTTGTATCGAGTCTCTTTTAAACCCAAATGACCCTTGTTTGCGTGTATAAACAACAACGAGGAACCCTGATTGGTCGATGACAGTTGAACGTCCTCATTGGCTAAATATGAGACATTGTATCCGTATATATTATTGAAGTGCAACAAACAGACACATTTTACATTCAATGCTTTTGAAAACACACACGAACAATGAAACATCTTAATATATACATTTTTGAAATTTTGAATACGTTACACAAATAATGTAATAATTGAATCAATTCTAAATGTATTAAATGTGATGATATCTAGATTCAACAAATAACAGGTGATTGCACAGAACTCATCTACTGGGCATTGTTGTCACCTTTTTGAAGTCATGTTATTTTTTTTCTCACATCATATTTCAGCAATCTCTCCCAATATGTTTTTTTTTTAAACTGATAAATGTGTAGATGCTTACTGTAGTTTTTATGAAGCAGAATCTTTGTGGGATAATGGGCCTTAGGCATAAAGTGGCATTACTGCAGAATATGATTTCCAGAATAAAGCTATATTTTTACTAGGCTACTAGTGAAAATAAAGCGTAAAGTCTAAATGAATGTTAAAGTGCATAACTTGTGATAAAACGCAGAAGTAACACAAAACAGGTGCCTAAAAAGGACATTATAACTGGGCATATATACTGGGCATTACTGCCACAACATAACTTGATCGGACTTGATTTTGTCACCAGATGGTTTTAATCTGACCCAGTACATGACAATTTCCTACAGTTTGTCTTGTATTTGATTTACAGAAGTGTAGATTTCAGTCTTGAGGTTATATAAATATGCTCATTTGCATATGCAAATGAATGGCAAAGAAGATAAATAAACATGTAAATAAAATACAATCCTAAAAGTGGATAATGTTACAATACTGTTTGTCTCCTCGGTCATTTCTGACCTGAACCAG
>NW_015632691.1:0-986 GCF_001515625.1 Sinocyclocheilus rhinocerous
TCATTAAAAATGAAAAATTCTTCCCTAAACCAAACCGGGGACCAGTACAAAAGCACTGGCAAATTTCTGATTTGTTTTTGTTATCTTAGGAAAAAGACCAAAATTACTGAGATAATTCTAAAATAAATATTACACACTTCTAAAATAATGAAATGTGTATTTCCATTGCCGGTTTGGTTTTACGTTCCATATAAGGTAGTATTAAAAAGGTCTTAACACTAAAATGTAACTTGTTTATACCTGAGAGGAGTTGAACTTGTAGTGTAATAATATACCAGAAGATTTATTTCAATGTATGCCGTAGTTAAACTCATTTCCTTAAATTTTCTGCAAATAATTTTTTTCTGCAAATAGATTTTCTTTTACCATGTTAGTAATCTGTTTTGAATTTTTATTTATTTGTTGTTGTAGTTATTATTGTTATTCATCGGCAGTAAAAAAAATAATAAAAATTGCCCAAATGCAGTGCTCCTCTTTTTGGACTACATCTTTTTGTCCACAGACAGAACAATAGAGCTGTTAATCCGAGTGTACTGTAATTCTGAGTACAATACAAGTAAACAACAGTAATTTCATAATTCTTTTGAAAACTATACCTGATGCCAGCAAAATTTCATTTGCCATCTGCCTTCGACAATGGCTCATCCACTCTTCTGAGGGGGTGATATTGATGCTGTCAGGGATGTTGGGGAAGTTCTCCACCACCTGTTTGGCCATCTACACAGCATTACACAGCAGTAATGAAAAACCCACAGTAGCAACACAGTCATCTTCACTTTTTTTCTGTCATTACCTGCATCACAAAGACACCGCAGCTCACACAGTCTGAAGTGAAACGTGTGAGGTATTGTGCTGGGCTTCCATTTGAGATTTATCCAGCCCTCTCTTGCATGTTGGTTCCTTCTCATTTTGAAGAATTCACTAAAGTTGTTCAAATACATATCAATGTTTTGTGATAGTGTGTCAACTTTCCAAATTTTATGATG
>NW_015632692.1:0-988 GCF_001515625.1 Sinocyclocheilus rhinocerous
AAACCAAAATGCTTCCAAACGTCGGCTTTTAACGTTGCAGGTGCCACTCTAATGTGTGTAGCTTAGGCCATTTTGTCACGTACTACCGCCTCAGCGAACGCAGACGTACTACGTCTGATGTAAGAAACGCACATAAACGTGCTAGTAGCGCATGCACTCATCTCTGTGGCCGTGGGGCCAACAAATTCCGATAGAATGTATTGCAAACGAGCACAAATCTGACTTTTTTCATTTAAACTTAAAACATCGATTATTTAAATCTCTGCATCGATTCAGAATCATTTAATGCGGAACAAGGATGCATCGAAAAAACTATTATTTTTCCCACCCCTACCGCACACTAAATCCACATACCGCTCCGGAGTGCTATTCGAGGCTCAGTGTATCCCATCATGCATCATGTTCTGGAAATAAATCGTGAGACTTTTTGCCGAGATCTCGCGAGAGGTCACGGAAACCTTTCCAATGCAAGTTAAATATTAATATAATAATTAGATATTACATATAATTTGGTAGAAAAACAGTGTTTTTACGTTTTATTGGTGCAAAGATGAGTAGTGGTGATATTTATTTTGAACCACATTTGCAATAGCTTTTTATCACTTAATTAGAAGCACCACAAATTAAAATGGTCATGTTATAGGGACTACTGAACAGACATTATTTTGAAGTTGATTTTAAAATGCAAAGTATTTAAAATTAAAATTAAAATAAAGCTATGTAAACACTTGCATTTTTACAACACTTTTTTTTCTTTTTGTTCTTTAAATTTGGAGGAGCAAATTTCGAGTGTTCTTACCACAAAGGGCATACCGGGCGAACAACACTAAGTATATAAGCAAAATCTGCTTACCTTATTTTAGTGGCCACCGTGTTGTTCGTCAAGCCAGCCCAAAGTGGTCTTCCACCCTTGCTCCTTTCCAGCCCCACGTTGGGCGCCATAATGTGGTGGCTTCTGCCGTTGTTGTGAAGAATCTTTCTCAGAGTC
>NW_015632693.1:0-911 GCF_001515625.1 Sinocyclocheilus rhinocerous
ACCTAACCCCGGCTTAACCGTCACAGAAATTCGTACGACGATTTGTACGAATTAAGCCGCGGTCACACTACACTTTGAGCATGCGAAATTCGTTCGAACACTGCAATGGTCGTGATATGACGTCATGCTCTGCAGCTCTTTTTAAAAACTTAAATTCAACACATAAACAATAATAATACACCTAAAACTTTTCGCATGGGCTTGCGTTTCTGGTCTAACGCATTCGCATGCGTATGAATGGAAGTCAATGGAACGAAAAGTGTAGCGTGACTGCGTGATTTAGCCACCTCGTAAACATGCGTATGGAAGTCAATGGAACGAAAAGTGTAGCGTGACTGCGTGATTTAGCCACCTCGTAAAATACGTACAAATTGGCCGTGATATAAGCGTTGTCTATCCGGATTCTTGTATATTTTTAATTTATAGCTTAACATACTGTAAGAGCGGCGCGGCCATTTGTAAGTTGAATGTGTGAGGCTTCCGGTGTCATTCACTTCCAGTTATTTTACCTGTAAATAACAGTCCATTATTATGTGCCTGATACGGCAAACTGGTATTTGCTATCATACTATGTATTATCATAATCATAAACACACTTGTTTGTTGACCAAATTTTTTTAGTTGCACTTTGAACCAGAAGTCTCGCACATTCAAGTGGATTTTAGGAGAAACATTTACACAGTATTATTAGATGTATATTTTCAAACTAATGTGTATCAGACAAATATAAGACTATTATATGAAGATTTGATAAACAGCGCGAAAAAAATAGAAAATAGAAGTTACAGACGTTTGAACCTATGTGCTTCAATGCGTCGTGTGTAAAACTGGAGCGCGTCAGTGTGCGCTGTACACATATGTGCTGCTGAAATCGTCTCTCTCTCTCTCTCTCTCTCTCTCTCTCTCTCTCT
>NW_015632694.1:0-460 GCF_001515625.1 Sinocyclocheilus rhinocerous
CAGCTTACAAAATGTTGAGCCACTTGTGATACTGATATTAGACAATATAACCAATATTTATGCTTTTGCTGCATCAGTTATTTTCATGCATTTTTAATTTACTTTCCTAAAGACAGAATCTTGTAACATGTCAGTAAGAGCATTAATATTTGATAATTCTCTTATTAACTATATTTTTACCTATATAACTATGAAAAAATTATAATTTTTTTAAATGATAATTATAATTATAATTTAGCTATATAACTATAAAAAATTATAATTATCATTCAAACATTTTTGATAGAAGTGTCTTAAGCTCACTAGGCTCCATTTATTTGATCAAAAATAACAGTAAAATTGTGAAATATTATTACAATTTAAAATAACTTTTTTCTATTTTAATACATTTTAAAATGTAATTTATTCCTGTGGTTGCAAAGCTGAAATTTCAGCATCATTACTCCAGTCTTCAGTGTCA
>NW_015632695.1:0-634 GCF_001515625.1 Sinocyclocheilus rhinocerous
TTAAGGGGGTCTGAATACTTTCCGTACCCACTGTATATACAGGTGAATCTCAAAAATTTGAATATTGTGAAAAAGTTCTTTTTTTTGTAACTTATTTCAAAAAGTTAAACTTTCAAATATTCTAGATCCATTGCATGTAAAGTAAAACATTTTAAAAAGTTTTTTGTTTTAATTTTGATAAGTCAAAAATCCAGTATCTCAAAATATTAGAATATTTACATTTGAGTTTCATTAAAGTCCCCCTGTGGTGAAAATCAAGTTTTTTATGTTGTTTATTTGTCTATGTGGTGTTTTTAATATGCTTTTAGTCAAACCACGTGCCAATCCATTTATCAACACCATTGCTGAGTATTTTCTCCTTAAAACTGTAGTTTCCCAAAGGCACTCACAGAAACGCGGTTTGAAACAGCCTTTGTTTTGCTACGTCACAAAATTCAATAACCAATCACATCAAGGGATCCTATCCTTAGCATATCATTAACTGTGCTGCAAAGTGAGAAGGCAGCCAGGTTAATCCGGTAACGGTTATATTTTTTCTGTAGATGTTTCAATAACTGTTAATATTTCCCCCTATTTTCACGATGTCATCTGCTGTTAGCGCTTATTTATTTGTATTTAGAACCGCTAACTTGAA
>NW_015632696.1:0-1765 GCF_001515625.1 Sinocyclocheilus rhinocerous
TATATTAATGTAAAATACTTTACTACATTCAAATATTATCAACATAACAAAGAGTGAAAGGTTTCGTTTAAAAATAAAAGAGTCAATAAAATAAGTCAATAGAAATTTAAGTAAATAAATGAAGTAAATACAAAACTTTCAGGGTTTGCTGTGTATATTTGTGTTTGTGCTTATTTTATCCAGTGTTTATTAATCTTTTATTAATATTTTTTTTACAATAATGTAAATGCTGTGTGTGTGTGTAGTTCTGGACACGGCGGGGCAGGAGGAGTTCAGTGCGATGAGAGAGCAGTACATGAGGACAGGAGACGGCTTTCTCATCGTGTTTTCAGTCACTGATAAAGCCAGCTTTGAACACGTGGATCGTTTCCACCAGCTGATTCTGAGAGTGAAGGACCGGTATGAACACACGTTTGAGTTACAGATGGATTTTCAGTGGGATTTATTGAGTGTTTTTATTGTGGTGTGTTGCAGGGAGTCGTTTCCCATGGTTCTGGTGGCTAATAAAGTTGATCTGGTGCATTTACGCAAGATCACCAGTGAGCAGGGACGAGAGATGGCCTCCAAACACAGCGTGAGTCATTGAACACATTTAACCTGTGAAAGAAAATGACATTTTGATTTCTTGTTGACTTTTTCATTAGTTTTTCTAAATTGTTGTAAAATTATGTTGATATTATATTTTTATATTATTATTATTACATTGATTATAAATAATTATTCATTTTTATTTAATTTTAAATATGTAATTTTACATTTACATTTTTCCTTATTTTTTTCATAATAATGCAAACTAATGAATAAGTCACAATAAGACTAGCAGTGTTTATTAAGAAAGAGTACATTTTGATTTCATCTTGACTTTTTTGTTCATTTTTTCAGACTGATTATTTTTATACTTTTAATTATTATTTGTATTATTTTAATGTTTAATATTATTATTACTATTGCCATTGATCGGCCCATTTGTTGTTATGTACGCTTTTGTTTATTATTTAAAAAATTTTTTTTACAATAATGCAAACCAATAACTCGTTTACAATAAGACCAGCAATGTTATTATGTCAATTTTTATTTTATGTTGTCTTTTTAATTAATTTAATTTAATACATTTTTAATTGCTTTATTATTGTTATCATTATCATTATATTTTTAATTTTGTATTATTATTGTTGTTGTTGTTATTGATCCATTTGCTATCTAAACCTTTATTTAATATTTTAAAAAATTAACAAATATTTTGTACAATAATGCAAACCAATAAATAGTTTACAGTAAGACCAGCAATGTTATTATATCAATTTTGATTTCACGTTGGTTTTTAATTGTTCTGTATTATTATTTTTTAATATTATTAAATGAATAAAAAATAAAAAAAATGAACATTGACCGTAAATTTTTAATTGCTTTACTATTATTATCATATTTTAACTTTTTTATATTATTATTATTGCTGTTGTTGTTATTGATCCATTTGTTATTTAAATTTTGTTTAATTAAAAAAAAATTACTAATATTTTTTACAACAATGCAAACCAATAACTAGTTTATAAGACCAGCAATGTTATTATGTCAATTTTGATTTCATGTTGGCATTTTCATATTTTTATATTATTACGTCATTATTTTTTATTGTTTTATTATTATTATTATTATTATTATTATTATTGATCAATTGATTTGTTACTGTTTTACATACATTGTTAATGTTTTATATGTTATTATTATTATTACATTTTATTTTTGCATTTTAATGTTATTATTA
>NW_015632697.1:0-334 GCF_001515625.1 Sinocyclocheilus rhinocerous
AAAAAAATGGCCACAATGTTTAAGAGGTTTTAAATAAACAGTAGCGTAGTTTGTGATAATACTTGGTATTTCTTTGGTGCTGTTAGAACCACCACAACAAACCTGTAGCTCTTTTATGAAATAGTATTAAATCGCATTTTAAATCGCAGTTTTGATCAGAAAAATCGCAATTGGATTTTTTCTCCAAATCGTGCAGCCCTAGTGAGAGGCCACAGAATCCAGTTCGGTTCTCCTCCGCCTCAATTCAACGGGGCCTTTCCCACCCTGGTGGGCCCCAAGCAGGCTCTGGTAATGGAACAGAAGTAGACACTCTCTGAGGACGGAGGCCATCGAG
>NW_015632697.1:543-669 GCF_001515625.1 Sinocyclocheilus rhinocerous
ACTTTCATGACTCAACCACATCGACGATTGGTTGATATTAGCTCAATCAGAGCACATGGTGGTTCGACATCGAGATGTTGCTCTCGCTCACACGAAAGAGCTGGGGTTAAGACTTAACGCCAAGAA
>NW_015632699.1:0-480 GCF_001515625.1 Sinocyclocheilus rhinocerous
ACAGACTTCTATCCGTATTTAGACAGAACTGTTAACGACGACGGCTAACAAGAGGGAGAATGTGAGCGGTGTGCGCTCAGGCGCTGCCGCTCTTAGCGCCGTCAAAATAAAAGTCCCGCCTCAAACCCATCGGTCAAACAGAAAAACTTATCGGCCAATGCCGATATTTGAAAATATATATGTATATATACACATGTACACATATATAGTAGTCAACATTTGAAGTGGATCAAAAAAAGTTAATCAACGTTGTCCTAAGACAAGAATGCATTTTGGTTTTAGGACAACTTTGATGAAAGGTTTTGATCCACTTCAAATGTTGATTAGTATATATATATATATATTGTAAAATGCCAGTTTTTTTAAATATCTGAAAGTACACTCGTAACATCAGTCAGTCAAGCATTATAATATGATAATCAATATTATTTAAAGGGGTCATATGATGTGATTTCAAGTTTTCCTTTCTCTTTGGAGTGT
>NW_015632699.1:528-666 GCF_001515625.1 Sinocyclocheilus rhinocerous
GAATGAATGCATATTAGTCATTTTAACTGAACTTCGGACTGGTGGTGGTGCTGTTTTGGTCATTCAGTGTTTCTGTACAAAAAAAAAATTCAGACAAAAATACTGATAAGATAATAATGATATGAATTCTACTAATAA
>NW_015632700.1:0-1909 GCF_001515625.1 Sinocyclocheilus rhinocerous
TGCTAGTTTGCTAATAACTAACCCTGTGTTGTTCATTCTAAGTGAGCAGCTACTGTAGACTATGTTTTCAAAGCACTGAGCCAGTCTTTTTTTTTTTATGTGATGTTACGCTATTCCCATGCTCTGTCGGACAGAAAGACTCTTTTCAGAAAGAGTTTTCTAAGGTTACAGGGGCATAAGAAGTGTGGTGGAGTTATGTTGACATGCAAACAAGTACTTTTCTAGAAATTGTCTGAAAACAGTCAAGTGTCAGGGGTTTTCCATGCATAAAACAGATTTCATTCACTTTCACAAATACATGCATCAGTGCAATTGACAACCATATACTGTAGAATATATACTGGATATATCAACACGTAGCTACTACCAGTTTATTTTGTACTGACACTGAATCCTTAAGAGGACATTCAAACAAAATGTTTTTTTGCATTTAAAAAACACAAAACACAGGTAGTGATGGGCACTATTGAAACACTGCTTTGTGAAGCTTTGAAACATTTACAAATATTTTGTTTTGAATCATAGGTTCGGAGAGATGCATTTAAAAAAAAATGTTTATTATTTTTTGTGCACTACATGCTACATAGCTGTTTATGTAATGATTAAACACTCGTCTGTACAACTAAAACAAATGAGATTGTGATCAAACACACTCACTTTTTTGAGAACTGTCGAGAATTGTTTTGAGAAGCCCATTGTGCAATTGTGACTTTTTATCTCACAATTCTCACTCTTCCCAGAATTGTGATTTTAGTTTCTTCTCAGAATTACGAGAAAGACGTCTGAATTGTGAGATAAGTCACAATTACCTTTTCTTTTTCTACCATGGCAGAAACAAGTTTCATAAATTCTCATAATAAAATGAGTCACTGACTGATTCATTTTAGTGAGTCGAATGGATTATACAGTTCATTTAAATGAATTGCTTCAAAGCAATGATTCATTGACTTAAGTGATTCATCAAGTTCAAGTAGTTTCAATAATCTTTTTAAAATATATATATTAATCAATATACAAATACATTTTTATTTTATTTTATTTATCTTTTACAAAATAATAGCCTCTATTTTATTAAATACTGAAATGTTTATGGTATTTCTAGGTTTATTGATAGCATTTAGTATAAAAATGAAGTGTTCAAATGCAGTTTACTGTCAACCTTATTGAGATCCTCGTTGTTTTGACCCAGGTGAATACTTCTTTAATGTAAAATGATATAATCTGATATTATATACAATAGCTTCAGAATTTCATTTCAAAATTTCAAAGTAGCTAGTGTCTCCACTAGGTCCAGTATCCACCTGCTGTGCATTTGTGACGTTTCTCCCCGTATCAAATCAGATAGCAGATAACACTGTTTTTACACGGCAGTGTCGAGAGAAAAACGACTCGAAAGGGAAAGTCTCAGATTACTCAACCTAACCATGGTTCCCTGAGAGGAGGGAACGAGACACTGCTGAGGCCGCTGTGTAAAAACCTGCTCAGAGTTTACAAATAGCTTGCTCAGTCAAAAGATTCTGATTATGGTGTTTGACGTCGAACTATATAGTGGAAGACCCCGCCCCCTGCTCGAATGGCCAAACGCCGTTGGCTTTAGCAGATGCAACAGTAGGATTCAAAAAGGCTTCAGCATTTCGGAGAAAAGGAGTTTTCCCCATAGTAGCTTTCAGCGGCATTGTCTTGTTCCCTCCTCTCAGAGAACCATGGTTACATTGAGTAAACCGAGACGTCAACTCTTCTGAAGAAACCTACAGTGTAAATAAACCCTGCTAAATGCATTTACTACAGATGTGTTGTTATTTTGTTGTTTTTCACACCACATTCCTAAACCTTTTAGAAAGCAACAAGCAAATCTCCTGTGTTTTTGGCTCAAGTTTTGACAACTCAAACAGAGCTGCTTCTTCTTCTT
>NW_015632701.1:0-617 GCF_001515625.1 Sinocyclocheilus rhinocerous
TACTCTTAAGTACATGTACGACAAGACACTAATTATGCTCAGAAAATTTTTTTGACAATGCAAGAAAAGTTTTAGTTTGACTTTGTAAGGCTTTTCAGATTTTTTACTTTAAAAACACTGAATAAGCTGCTAGAATGAAGGTAAAAGTGTTTACAAGTACAGCAAATTTCAAATCTAGCCTATTGGGTCTAGATTAAACTATTTTAAGACCTATTCAAAATTTTTAAAAAAGCACACTTATGCGCTGTCCTTATGACCTTATGCATTCTTCAAAGTTCAAAGTTCACCCAAAAAATTAAACCATCATGTTCTTCCAAACTTCTGCAGAACACAAAAGGAAACGTTTTGAAGAATGTTTGTAACAACCCATTTAGGTTACCAAAAGAACAAAAAAACAGACATTTCTCAAATGATCTTCTTTTATGCTCTACTGAAGAAAAAAAGTCATATCATACATGAGGGTTAGTAAACTATGACAGAATATTCATTTTTTTAGGGTGTACTTTGTCTTTAGTCCTGTTTGTTGTAAGACTGAAATTATACCAGCTTATTGGTCTGCATTAAAACCATTCAGTACCATTCAGACATTAGGATTCAGACACAATTATAGAATTACT
>NW_015632702.1:0-449 GCF_001515625.1 Sinocyclocheilus rhinocerous
TTCAACTTATTTTATTTCCAAGGCAACCTTTTTCATTTTCATTTAGTTTAACTTGAAGAGCTAAAATAAAACTGGAATAAAAAATTAAATTTAAAACTATATATTTAAAGACAACAAAAAACTAATAAAAAAGACAAAAACACACAACAAAATTACTAAAACTTTAACTAAAATGAACATGAAAGGCATGAAAATCTTAAAATAAAAAATTAAAGCTGTAGTCCATAACTTTTTTGGTTAAAAATGATCCAAAATCAATATTTGAGCAAGTACATAACCAGCCAGTGTTCGAAACTATCGCCTTACTTTAGCCCGATTCACAACGGTTAGCTTATAATAATGTTTTCTAATTTGAGTGGTACGGGTAGGTTTTCGTGGGAAATTCGAGCATGGCACTGCGTGGCAGGGGTGGGGGGGGAAATCGATACAGCATAGTATCGCGATATTTT
>NW_015632703.1:0-1353 GCF_001515625.1 Sinocyclocheilus rhinocerous
TTCTTCCATCAATGACACTTCATCTTTATCAACACCAGGCACACCTAAAGAAAGTGCAATGAAAAGTTGTTTTCAGATCATAAAGATTGTGGGAAGAGAAATATGTATAAATTCATAATGTAAACAGGGGTGTGCGATATGCATCATCTACGATAATTTTGTGATGTGAGGTATGCGAGCTGACATTATCGAGCACTTTGCAAAAACAGAGTCAAAAAGCATTGCCCATTTCGAATGCAGTTATAATGCCCCAGAATTTCAAGATATCCAAAGGCAAAAAAATGTCTCTGTATGAGTTGTTTCTAGTTAAGCACAATCAAACGATAGTGCTGTTTTCTTGAATTAGATGAATATTTAGAATACAAAATAAAATTTTGGAATTTTTCCCACAGTATAGGAATTTAATTGGGATTGCCTATATTTAATGCTTGAAAGGTTAAGTTTTGATGATAAATCAGACCAAAGTATTATCCATATAAAACCACTGGTCCAATTTATCAAACAGGATTTGTTGTTTCCAGGGATTATGTATTGATCATCTTAGATGAATCAATAAAACATTTTAAAAGAAGCAACTTAATGAATATTCCTAAAATATTTAGGTGTGAAAATAATTAAAGACCTAACTCAATTGTACGATGATAATTATGATGAAATTAACCAGAACATAAAGACAGACTCTGAAAAGTGATTTACCTGCCCTATATTGGCTTCAGTGATAGTAAAAGGAGGGGGAGATTCACCTTTTACTGTCCGTTGTATTTAATTTAATCCCTTAAAGTGGAAATGCTTCAGGAACAATTTCTTAAATAAAATAAATTAATATTTAATGTCATTCCAAAAATAAGCAAATTAATGATGTCATTTAAATGTACATGACTTCCCAGCAAGCAATTTTGCGTTTAAAAGACTAAATATAGCCTAGACGTCTAGGCTAAAACGAGGCTAAATTTGGGCTGTCAGTGAAAATCGAATAGACATCTAATCATAGCCCATTTATAGACTAGTCATCAATTAGACGGCTATTAAACGATTACATACATCTAATAGACAACAAAATGGCAATCCATACATACAACTTTTATTAAGAAAAATAAATTTTTTTACAACTTAAGACAATACAAAATGATAAAAATACAAAAGAATTAATGACAAAATAAAATGTTATAAATACAATACACTTAAATATAAATATTATGATAAAAAAATCTGGAGTTGTTAACAACTTAAGATAATAAAAATATAAAAATAAAAAAATAAAATATTTTAAATAACTTAAGATATTTAATATAAAAATAATATTTTAAATAAGATATTTAAAAGAAAAAAATCTAATACAAATCAAGAGCATGT
>NW_015632704.1:0-382 GCF_001515625.1 Sinocyclocheilus rhinocerous
ATTTAAACAATAAATGTCGTTTTGGCGCTGTTTAATCTGGAGTGATTAAGCTCCAGCTGATATCACAGCATTGATAAGGGGGCGATGACATAGCACAAAGTAAAAGTAAAAAAAAAAACAAACATATGTGGCCCATTCACATGATATTTGTCGGACCGTAAACAACAGACAAGGATGCCACTGCACCATAAAGAGAAAAGCTGGACCATTGGCGTCTACATATGGAACAGCTTTCTTTCACGTTAACTGATCATCTCCTCCACATTAATACCAGCTTCAGCACAAAATAAACATGACTAAACATCCGAAGGTAAGTTAAAAGAAAGAGTACAACTTTACAATCCCTATACTGTCTCCTGTAATCGCTCAATCAGAGTTTCAG
>NW_015632704.1:423-647 GCF_001515625.1 Sinocyclocheilus rhinocerous
TTTCAGCCGCGCAAAGACGTCAATATAACGGCTTGTAAACAATGTCACGTCACATTTACCACAGCAAGCATATTTGGTGACCATAAACTCGATAGTCAGCCAGAAAAATAAACTCTAGAGAGGAGCATTTTGCTAAATATATGCACCATATAATAGTCATTATATATATATATATATTTTTTTTTTTACCGTTCTTTAATGCTTTATTTATGTTTGAATAAATC
>NW_015632705.1:0-1065 GCF_001515625.1 Sinocyclocheilus rhinocerous
TAAAGCTTCTTTTCTGTTGATAAGCACTCCTCATTACAATGGCTCAAACTCCGAGCCGATGCAGAGATGGAGTTTGTGTAGACTTTCACTGTGAACCGAGTCGCTCTGAGACACTGAAAACACCAGCAGATCAAGAGCTGTTCACATGTAAATGAACACAGTTCCACTCTTCTCTGTGAAACACGCAGCTCATATATAGATTGAATTCAATCGTAACCTTTGCAATGTGATAATCGCACTAAGTCACATCATAATTTCAGTTTTAATTCGGTTAAGCATGCAGCACTACACTGGACACTTGTATACAGGTGGACATACCTGTTTGGCCTCACAGTAGCGTGTGCTAAAGTCATGGAAGCGTGGAAACAGGGAAGGCGATCTGAGTGTAGAGCTCCGCAGGCGTTCCCGACAGCAGGATCACTCTCTTAGCCGTCTATTAGCACCACACAGACGTTTAATTAGCAGCATCAGAGACAACGAAAACAATCAGTCTTCTCATATCAGATATATCAATTATAGTGCAGCTGAGTTGCAAAACCCAAATCATGTGTGGGATCAGCTAAAGTCAAAAATAAACGAAAACCTAAAGCACCCCTTTTGTTCTGCAAAACAACAGTTAGACTAAAATAGTAAATCATTTCATTTAACACAATTAAAATGACAATGCTAATATTTAAGACTGTGTTGTATTCTTGGCTTTCCAAAAGTTCAGCCTTTTTATGGTTTTCTGGGCAGCATTTCCCAGCAAGGCTTTCTAGTTTGGCAGCACCGTGGAGTTTTGAGACACAGCCAATGTCTGTGCATTCTAGACAGACTTCAAACTTTAATAACACAGGATGGGATCAACTAAACAGGGTCATAAACACGATGAATGATGCCTAAAATGAGTCTGATTTAGCAAACCTTCAGCAGAGGAAGAGCCATTTTCATGTTCTTTAGGAAGTGAGACTCATCCTGTACAACAAACAAACAAACAGCAGAATTCAATTCACATCCGAGACTGGATCTGTGATATTTGAAGGTTATACACTGCTAGGTGGTTACTAGGTGGGATGGAACTACTAC
>NW_015632706.1:0-992 GCF_001515625.1 Sinocyclocheilus rhinocerous
TTTATAATTTTGTTCAGTATATATATATATATATATATACATATATATACACACACCTTGCCACGTGTACTGCGTTAGGCTAACCGAGACTTGTCATTTGCACTTATATATTGTTGCTCTTTTGTTAGTTTTGACTGCTTTTATTGTCCTCATTTGTAAGTCGCTTTGGATAAAAGCGTCTGCTAAATGACTAAATAAAATAAAAAATAGAATGAACAAGAACGCTATATGTACAAATGTTAGTATTTACAGATTACTAATGAGTTAAATTGCAAACAAACAAAAAACATTGAGGGGACAATCGGGTGTACTGTGGTAAATAACGGTCTTCTGATACAAACAGCCGGTGGTAACGTGACGTAATGACCTCGCGACAGGTCACCCCGACTTCCTGCCTCAGACTCTGAGCTGGATGCAGTCATCCACTGGAAAACCAGTTCTATTATGATCAGTTTTTGTGTAATGTATTTCTTTACATGCATAAATGACATCCCTGGGATATTTTTTTTTTCTCGTTGATTTTTAATCTTAATAGTTGACAATGAAAATCTTTTAATGCTTTAATTATGATAAATTTTTGTGTAATGCATTTCTTTTCATACATAAAAGTACTCAGTGGATGTCATCATCTCATTGATTTTTATTCTTGATAATGAAAAGCTTCTGAAATTTGTGTTTTTTTTTCTGTTTGATATTAGTGTGTCCTTTGCAGTATGTGTTCAACTACATATGAAATGTACAGCTGATATGGAAGCAAAGCCCTTGGAACAATCATATAAAAGATTTATTAAAATAATAAAAAACATTATTTTTTAAATCAATAAAATCAAAGAAAACATTTTGTTCATTTCCAACCAATCCTTGTTACTTTTTAGTGTGTATTTGTTGAGTGTTTTTTATGGGGAGTAAAAATATGTTTATAAATAAATTTCCAATAATTGAAATCTGACATCTTAAAGGCAGGGTATGTGATTTTTCAAAAACACTTTAGA
>NW_015632707.1:0-21455 GCF_001515625.1 Sinocyclocheilus rhinocerous
CAAAATGACGGAGGATCCAAAAGTTAGGGCGTGTACATTTATCAGTGGTTTCATAACCACTCATCTTTCCCATTTATACACCCATTTATATTATGCTGTATTATACATTTTAAAAGGAGACAACTTACAAGCTCATAAATCAACGCTATTCATTCCACGAACAACATGTTCTGTGTACATGTGCAGTACAAAATCAATATTTATTGAAGTACAGCAAACCTTCCTTGAACTTGCATTGCAAACCTACTATAAGTGTGTACTACAGTCGGCTAGCTTTTCCAATTTACACGAAAGCCAAGTCAGCACTGCGGCAGACCAATGGGCCAAACGGCTACCAAAATAAATCGAAATCTTCTGCAGCAGTGCTTCTGTTTCTCAAGAGTTCCCTACATTGTTCATTTGACTTCCATTAAGGTTTTTGATTCAGAGTAGCTTGAGGATTTGTTTATTTAAACATAAACCAAAGCCTAACTATGAAAAACGGACTAATTAGAATCGTGTAAACTACATTCTCATACATACACGCAGGAAGCAGCTGCTGTTTCTCAGCCTTGTGCTTACAGACAATGAAGAACGCTAAAAGAGGAAAGCAGCATTTATCCTCTCTGGTGGTTTGGGGCAGGTCGTACCATATATTTATCAAGTAGTTAGAATGACTTTTCATTACAGCGTAGACTGCTGCGGTCAGAGCGGCTTCTCCACTCCAGCACTTATTGGCGGGTTTTACGGAGGACAGTATGGAGAGATCTGCGCCAAGCCATAGTAACAAAGGATAGAAACACAAATAAATCATGGAAACTCCACGCAGACATCAAAGAGGCTGGGCTATAGATAACCACATGAACTTTTGTTGACAAGCTTTTTTAGCAAGATAATTTTACTTGAGAAGCCATACTGTGCAAGATACACTACCTTTAAACGTTAGGATTGTTTTATACATTTATTCCAAATTTGACTTTTATTGATACAGTAAAGACTTTCACATTGTTATAAAATAACCTATTTCGATTTAAATGCTGTTCTTTTGAACTTTCTATTCAAAGAATCCTGAAAAAATGTATACTGATTTCTACAAAAATATTAAGCAGCACAATTGTTTTCAACACTCATAATAAAAGGAGAGCAGCAAATCTGAAGTAATGACTGCTGAAAATTCAGGATTGCATCACATTAATAAATTCCATTTAAAAAAAATATTAAAATAGAAAACAGCTATTTTAAATAGTAATAATATTTCACATTTTTTTATGGATTTTACTGTGTTTTCAGTTTGTCTTGATAGGCAAAAAAACATTTTTTTTTAAATCTTACTGACCGCAAACTTCTGAATGGTAATATATTATGCAGGGTTGCTTCTCAAGTAATTTTATCTTGTTTTAGTTTTACTAAATTTTCATTACTAATATTTTATTTTTTATTTTTTTTTATTCTTGTTTAAAGGGGTCATATGATGCTGCTAAAAAGAACATTATTTTGTGTATTTGGTAATCCTTTCTCTTAATCCTTTTTTAAGTAACGTGTTGAAATTTTTGTTTTTAAAATATATATTAGGGGTTATTGGGTTACTACAGGATAGTCTTGAAGGAAGGTCTATATATTTTCATCAGTCCAATATATATTTCTCATCACAAAACCAAAATATCGCCAAGGTAAAACAGAGGCAGAATTAGATTTTAATGGATCTGCGGGGCATTTGTGACAACATGATGGATGGTGCTGTTAATGTGGTTTCTGGGTCATCTCTAAACCTGCGTTTAACATGAAATTACATTACAACATTGAAAACATCAAAGCAAAGGGTACTTACTGTGATGAGAGTTTGGTAGAGACAGTAAAAGCCCAGATACCAGATGAACCTCCCATTGGTAAAAGGTGGGACAAACCAAAGGTAGAAGTAAGAGACCACCATGAATGGAGTGCAGCCCACCATCCTACAGAAGAAAAGGACACAAAATGCAATTAAGTATAATCAGCATTCACATAATTCAAAATGTGGAAAAACATATTTTGGGACTATATTTCTGGCAAAGGTTGTTTGAAGGAATCAAGGCAAGTCATCTGGGCACAGGAAGCCTGTTAGGAGGGAACTAAATAACACTGTGTTCAATGTGGTTTACCTGATCTCACATTTTAGCTTCTGTACTAATCAATATAAGAGCAGCTTGAGTGTCATCTTAAAGCTACAGTGCACATTTATTGCAGATGTGTGCATCCGTGTATGGTTGTTGTCTCTGTGTGAAAAACAGCACTTGTTTGTGAGGATGCTCCTGCTGTAGGAATAATCATCTACACCGCTGGAACGCAGGCCACACAACCACAGTGACAATCTGACATGGTCGTCGTGTATCTCAGCAGGGAGGAATTCTGCGGCATTTTTTTTTTTTTTGCAGGATGTGGGGAATGTGTTGGCCATTTATAATTCATACTGATACAAGTCTTCCATATAGCATTATGGGAGAGGCAATCAGCTGCAGGCATGAGCCAATGAAAGTAGGAAGAATTTAAATAATAGAGCTGAAAGAGCCTTTTCTCAAAACGCAGTGAGCCAGCTAAATTATATAGAGAATATTCTAAATTTTGTATTTTTTTTTGTATTTTTACGTAATTTATTTACAATATATTTACTAATACTTAAAGTAAATGCAAGTAACTTCAAGATGGTGATGTATCTTTTCTGCATAACATTTTTAACTCTACATCTACAAAATGATGAATAAAGAATGTGCATTGGGTGTGTTTTTGCTTTTTTAAGTTTTTACTCAATTTATGTAGGTGCTGTACGATACGATCCTTCCTTTTCGACAATACACCAAACTAGCGAAATGTCATTGTCCTTATAGCGCCGTTACATCTTACTTGTTAATCAGGTAAACAAAAAGAATGAATGAATGAATGAATGAATAATGGTGATTATGATTCCAACATGTCACTCACATACATGAGGTGGTGGCAATCAGCTGCAGGCATGAGCCAATGAAAGTAGGAAGAATTTAAATAATAGAGCTGAAAGAGCCTTATCTCAAAACGCAGTGAGCCAGCTAAATTATATAGAGAATATTCTAAATTTTGTAGTTTTTTTTTTCACGTAATTTATTTACAATATATTTACTAATTCTTAAAGTAAATGCAAGTAACTTCAAGATGGTGATGTATCTTTTCTGCATAAAATTTTTAACTCTACATCTACAAAATGATGAATAAAGAACGTGCATTGGGTGTGTTTTTGCTTTTTTATGTTTTTACTCAATTTATGTAGGTGCTGTACGATACGATCCTTCCTTTTCGACACTACACTAAACTAGCGAAATGTCATTGTCCTTATAGCGCCGTTACATCTTACTTGTTAATCAGGTAAACAAAAAGAATGAATGAATGAATGAATGAATAATGGTGATTATGATTCCAACATGTCACTCACATACATGATGTGGTTGCTAGGGTGTTGCCATGTGGTTGCTAGGGCGCTTTGGGTGGTTGCTATGGTGTTGCTTTGCGGTCACTAGAGTACCCAGGGTGGTTGCTAGGGTGTTGCTATGCAGTTGCTAGGGTGCTCGGGTTGGTTGCTAGGGTGACGCTACCCAGGGCGGTTGCTATGGTGTTGCTATGCAGTTGCTAGGGTACTTGAATGGTTGCTAGGTTGGTTTGGATGGTTGTTAGGGTGTTGGTATGCGTTTGCTAAGGTACTCGAGGTGGTTGCTAAGATGTTACTATAAGGTTACTAGGGTACCCAGGGCAGTTGCAAGGGTGTTGCTATACAGTTGCTAAGGTACCCAGGATGGTTGCTAGGGTGTTGCTATGCGGTTGCTAGGATATCGGGGCGGTTGCTAGGGTGTTGCTATGCAGTTGCTAGGGTACCCAGAGTGGTTGCTAGGGTGTTGCAATGCGGTTGCTATGGTACCCAGAGTAGTTGCTAGGGTACCCAGGGTGGTTGCTAGGGTGATTAGAATGTTACTAACATGTTGTTACCATGATTAGCACGTTACTAGCATGTTGCAAGCATGTTTCTAGCATGATTAGCATGTTATTAGCATAGATATAAGTAGATGCCCTTTTAGCAGCTGTTTCGATGGGCCGCTATACGTAAGCCGTCCGCCATATTGGAAGATGGCGAACGCGTCAACGTATCTGGAGCGGTCGAATGTGGCATCTATAAATATCTATGGTTATAATGTTGTTAGCATGACTAGCAAGTTACCAGCATGTTTACAGCATGATTAGCATGTTACTAGCACTAGCATGTTACATACTAGCTCACACAAACTTTCAATTACAGTCGATTCAACTTTACAACTAGATCTCATGTTAAACAATAACTAGGCTAATAATATTTTTGTAAATATTTGAATGTTTTTATATATAGACCTAAATTTCAAAATCTTCAGAATATTACCATTATTAATCCATGCAGCAAAACTCTGTTGTGAATACCTATAGGCCTATCTATTTGTCATTTGAGTCTGACAATAATGAAAAAAACAAAACTGTTAATAGGCTGTAATGTGTCACAAACCAACAATATAAATCACTGAATGGGTTCATTACTTAAAACTGACTCAGTAAGTTCAGTAAGGAGTCATGACGGCTCTGAATGAGTGAATTTGAGGTAGTTTGGTGAATTTTATATGAAAAGAACCAGGTCATAAGAGTCATTTTCCGCTGTATTCATTTGTTGTGGGCAGGAAACACTGGCACGCACTAATGAGATGAAATCTGACGAAACTCAAATGGACGCACGCAAACCCTTCACAAATGTGGATTTCAAATTATTGTTGCACATTTTTATTATATTTTGTCACATTTGGCACCATTTTAGTCACAATCTACAGCCCTGTTTCCCATATCTCCGCTTCAGGAGTAAGACTCGTCCCACAGCAAGTAATCGTTTGCTGAGTGCTGAATTCAGGTTATTGGCTTCCGTTCTAAATTACGTGACCTTGTCAACTCTAGAACTATCACAACCCTGTTCCTGTAAAGAAAACCTCAATGTTCGGTCAGGTCATTTCTAAGCAGGTTTACCCTGGACACACTGACCTCTGCGCAACACCGCTTTTCACTTTCACAGAGAATAAACAAGTGTAAGCAAACAAGCAACACAGAGAACAGTGAGGTAAAGAGAGCAGCCAATTCTGGCACAGTCCAGATGCCACTACTGCAGTGTGGAGCAACCCCTGTGTGCCCTGCTGATTGTTCGGTCACACAAAGGAGCCGCCGTACAGGAAAGAGAGAGAGCAGGACGGTCTGTAAGGTTCTGAAGAAATTATTTTTGGCTTCTCTTCCACTGAAAAAATTAACAGGGTGCTATTCTGTGATTAATATGCTCTATTAACTTAATTTCCGCAAGTATTTTATTGCTTAATATTTAATTATAATATGTGGAGATCTTACCTGTGCAATGTCAAGTAGATATATTTGAAGGAAGAATGCTGTTGCGCTCCCGGCGACCTGATTCGGTGCTCCTCCGATGGCGAAACAGAGTTTGCTACATACAGAGAGTTTCTGATCCAGATGAGTCTGAAACAAAAAGTCTCTGAGTCAGAAAATAATATCCAACACAAATACTATATTTTGGAGAGTACAAGAAAAATCCTGTCTTTAAGGTAAAATTTTGAAGCTCATGGGTCATTTTTTTGGCAGCATTTGTACCTGAAAGATTCATTTTCAAATATTTAGCATTTTATTTAGTTTGAAATATCATATATATATAAATAAATATATATATATATATATACACACACACAATATATATATATATATATATATATATATATACACACACAATATATATATAATAAATAGTACAATTATATAAGATGAATATAATTAATATTAATATTTAAAGCAATTAATATAAACATCTTTGTATGTATGAATTGCATTTGTTAATGCATTTCTGAATAAATTAATAGATAATATGAAGAAAATAAGCAACATAACACTGACCCATAAATCACTACATTTGCACATTAAAATCAGATTTTTTTTTTTTTTACTCAGTGAGGTTACAACACACGGCTCGATACTAAAGTTCCCTCACAAGATTAAAGGGACTAGATCTGTCTTACTGTAGATGCAGGAAACGTGCATTGGGTCACATGCAGCAATGGCAAACTAGTCATACTGAGTGATTGGCAGATACCAGACATGAAGGGTGGGTGGGTTTGAACTATGTTTGGTGACCAGCAAAGAGCAAAACTGACTCAGACACAACAAGGATCAACACACCGGCCTGCAAGATGAGGCGACAGAAGGAGAAAACAAAACAAGTTAGAAGTGAGCAAACAAAAAAAAAGGAAAAAAAAGGGAGACATGGAAATGAAGTGGGAGAGGAGGAACAGAACAAGAGTTGGTGAAATCTGAAGGGAGCAGGCCTCTCGGAACAGGCAGGGCCGTGATGGGAGAGGGATAGTCTTATCTAACCCCATCCACGCTGTAACGGTCAGAGCTTTCATGGCCTGCTGAGGGAGGAGCGACAGCCGGAGGAGAGAGATAGAACTGTGGACATGAGTAATCAGAGACAAACAGACGAGACCATACTCTCCTCCTCACTCTCTCCCATAACAGCTCTATGACAGAATGACAGTCTGCATTTTAACTCAATCCATCCATCCTGTTCCTCAAAGCTCAGAGTCTCATATAATGAACAGGAAACAGCTTCTTATCGCACCACTGGAGGACTGTGTGGCCTCTGCAAAAGCACAGAACTAGACATAATGCACCAAAAATAAATCTACTATACCGCTCTCAAAGAAGCTGCCATCTTTCCTGACGTCATCATGACATATTGATGAATACTTTCAAATAAGAAAGAATGCTCTCTGTAACGAAAAACAGAGACTATAAAGAGTTACAGAAATGGGAAACTGACTATACGGTTGGGAAAATAATTATTAAAATAAATAATAATTATAAAAATAATATCATTTTTTAAATAATATTTAATCATTTCCTTGTTATATCAACATCTGTTTTCTTGCATTTGCAATGTTATAGGGTACATTAATAACGTTAGTGTTGTTTTTGAATACTCATGTGATCTGAAAGTGTTTTTCACTTAAAGGGGTCATATGATGCGATTTCATTTTTTCCTTTCTCTTTAGTGTTACAAGCTCTTGGTGCATAAAGAAGATCTGTAAAGTTGCAAAGACTAAAGTCTCAAATCCAAAGAGATATTCTTTATAAAAGTTAAGAGTTAGCCACACCTACCTAAAACGGCTCGTTCGAACACGCCCCCACATATCTACGTCACTATGTGGGAAGATTTGCATAACGCCGCCCAAATGTTCAAGCAAAGAAAGAAGGCTAACTTTTATTCTCGCTGTTGCCGCCGCTGCCATGTTGTGGAGTCGCTGTGTGTTTCGTTGTGAAAGCAAAACTACTTTATATAATTTATATTATATATAAATATATTTAATATATAAAAATTTAACATTTTTCTTAAATATATACATGCATGGGTGTGTATTTATATATACATAATATACACAGTAAACACACATATACTATGTGAACAAAAACTTTTATTTTGGATGCGATTAATCACGATTAATCGTTTGACAGCACTAATATATATATATATAAAATGGGGACATGCAGATGTTCTGATATTCCAATGAGAAACATCTATTTCCAAATAAAAATGTCTTAAAATTGTTTACATTTATTTGCATTGAAGACTAAACATTGTAGAGTTCAATCTCTGAAATAATGTGACTGCTGTCTCAAATAATGTGCTGTTAAATATATCATGGGGTTTCTACCTTTTCACTTTTATTTTCTTCAAAGTAATTCATCCTGATTTGTTGTAGTCTGGTACTTGATTAGATGTGCTTGAATCATCTCCATGTGCTATTTTATTGAGGTTTCTGGGTGATAATCACAGCATCTGTCTTTGGACTGCCGGTTCAGAGTTTCTCTTTCTCCAGCATGTGGGTGGGATAGATTGAAGGGTCCTCAGCCTGAGACCCTTCAAAACCACAGGTAATATTTAAACCAGATGCTTCCACTGCTGTGAGTGACGGGGTATTTGATCACAGAGAACACCCTTAAAATAAAGCTTCTTCAAAGCTTCTTTTAAAGAACACTTTTCGCTGTGTAATATTCTAAAGTTGCTATATGGTTCTTTAAAGGTTAAAAAAAGCTATTGGTCTTACATTATACACTAAAATGTCCTTTAAAATAGGGTCCAATGTACTGTGTTAATAAAAGCATTTTTCTTATTCATTTTTTCACAGGTTTTCCCCCCATATTTTCAATTAAGCATAGTTTTGTGTTGTTTTAGAGGTCAAAGGAAATAAAGGTAAACTTAACAGAAAATGTCCTAGCAGAAAATCTAGCATTACATCACTTACTCACCAATGGATTCTCTGCAGTGAATGGGTGCCGTCAGAATGAGAGTCCAAACAGTTGATAAAAACATCACAATAATCCAAAAGTAATTCACACGATTACATGTTAATAAAAAGCATTTTTCTTATTCATTTTTTCACAGGTTTTCCCCCCATATTTTCAATTAAGCATAGTTTTGTGTTATGTTTTAGAGGTCAAAGGAAATAAAGGTAAACTTAACAGAAAATGTCCTAGCAGAAAATCTAGCATTACATCACTTACTCACCAATGGATTCTCTGCAGTGAATGGGTGCCGTCAGAATGAGAGTCCAAACAGTTGATAAAAACATCACAATAATCCAAAAGTAATTCACACGATTACACAATTCACAAGTAATTCCATCCATTAACATCTTGTGAAATGAAAAGCTGCATGTTTGTGCGTTTGTAACAAATCCATCAAGATGTTTTTAACTTCAAACTGCTGCTTCCGGCTATTCATAATATTGCTTTCTCTAGTGAAGAATTAGTCTTGTTTGAATCAGGAGAGAAATATGCACAAATCAAGCACTGTTTACAAGCCAAAACTGTTCTAAATAAATTATGTTGGTAGATTTTAGTGTGAGAGGACAACAGGGGATGTTTTTTTTTTTACTGGAGGAAGCGTTATTATGGATTATGGATTTTAGCCGGAAACATTAAAATGTCTTAATGATGGATTTGTTTCTTACAAACATGCAACTTTTCACTTCACAAGATGTTAATTGATGGATTGGAGTGGTGTGGATTACTTGTGGATTATTGTGATGTTTTTAATCAGCTGTTTGGACTCTCATTCTGACGGCACCCATTCACTGCAGAGAATCCATAGGTGAGCAAGTGATGTAATGCTACATTTCTCCAAATCTCTTCCCACGATTAAAAATTTCATTTACATCTTGGATGGCCTGAGGCGGAGTAGTAAATGTTCAGCAAGTTTTCATTTTTTGCTAAACTATTCATTTAAAAGTAAAACCACATCATTAAACTGCACTTGCCATTCAAAGGGACCCAGCAATGACAAAATGGAGAAAACATGTGTATATAGTGAGTAAATAGTAAGTGACTTATCATTACCGTAATGAATAAAGAAATGTGTGTGCGTGTGTTTTGAGTGGCTTTCTGAATCTAAAGCATTTCACACATTAAAAAGGACACTCACTCCTTGGAAAGCTCTGTGGATAAGGCAGAGTAAATGTGTGTTTTTGAGGGTGTGTGTGTGTGTGTGTGAGTAGAAAACGGAGGGGAGATCCTTTCAACACATAAAAGGGAAGCCTAACCGCCGCTCAGAGCCATATATTTATGAGAGAAATCTTGGAGACAGTCAGACAGACATTTGGTGCTGAAAATACTACAGAAGTCAAACACTCCTCTTTTGAGTTGTTAACTCATTCATCCGCTCAATCAAAGCCAGTGTTTGGCGTCTCCACGCCAACATGCACTCTGGGTACCCTCGCAGCAAAACAACCACAGAGGGCAGGAACGATCGCTCTTCAGAAGACGCTGTAATTAACTCTCAACTACACCACGATGAAGAAAAGATGAATGACTTCTGAAATCACAATGTAATTATTCTGATAACTCAGGCAAGAAAATGAAAAGACTGGATATACACCCAAGTCTATTTAATCTCAACTCCGATGCTTCTTTGAATTATTCCTCTGAAGAAGGAAAATTAAAAGGATTTGATGGTACTAAAGTGTGAAATGAGGAAGCTTGTGCGCTTAGCCTTGAGGCTGATATTTATTCTGGTTGATCTCTTACTAAGCATGACTATTGCTATTGCACATATTGTGATCTGAACAAACTCTGTACATATTCTTAAGTTCTGGAAAGAAAACAAAAACCCTCTTTTTAATTTGTATTTTTGAATACTTGCTTTCTGGTAAAAATATCACAACACTCTTAAAACAAATTAATTATGCAAGATAGAAAACTGGTTTTGAGAAACTTTATTTATGTACTTACTACATTGGCAAATAGTATTTTTTATAGTGAGCGTAAACCTCACTAGATTTTTAGCTGATTTTAATTTTTAGACAGAAATTAATATTTAGACATTTTACTGGATTTTTTTTAAAATTCCAGACTTACAATACTGTTCAACAGTTTAGGATAAGATTTTTTTTTTTTTTTATGTTTTTGAAATAAATCTTATATGCCCAGTGCCAAGGCTGGGTCGATTTATTTGACCAAAAATACAGTAAAATTATTATAATTATAATTTAGAATAACTGTTTTCTAATTTAATATATATTAAAATATAATTTATTCATGTACTGCAAAGCTGAATTTTCAGGCAGTCTTCAGTGTCACATGATCCTTTAGAAATATGCTATGTATTCTATTCTAATATGCTGATTTACTGCTCAAAAACGTATTTTATTATTATCAATGTTAAAAGCCGTTGTGCTGCTCAATAATTTTTTTGGAAACCATGAAGTGCTTTTTCCATAATTCTTTGATGAATAGAAAGTACAAAAGAACAACATTTATCTGAAAATAAAACATTATTTTAGTATAATAAATAAAACTGTGAAATCATGTTTTATAACTTTTTTTACTGTCAATTTACTGACGAATTTAATGGATTCTAGCTGATTTAAAATATTAATGCCTTCCAAAATCACAAATCTTACTGACTGCAGACTGAGAATCTTATAAAGGGTTCTCTGGATTTTGATTGGCAGACATCCACTTAGCAACCATCCCAATCACCCTAGCAACACCCCATCACCCTATCCACAACATTCTAGCATCATGGATTGCTGGAATTCTCACAAAGTTTCTTTTGGTTGCCGTTATCATGATGAACAAACAGGAAGTCATCGAGTTGAGACACAAAATATCTGACTTCCTCACAGATTGAAAACAGCTACCATGATAGCAGCACTGAAGTGTGGGAAGACATATGAAGTGGACATCTATAACTGACATGAAGAACAAAATGGAAAAAAAAAAATTTGAATATCACAAAGCTTGTCGAAAACATGTCTGGGAAATGTTTCACCAAAAAAACATTAAATTCACTAAAAATATTTTAAAAGGGAAATTTGCTTAACGGTCATTAAAAGCATGTCTTAATTTTCTTAAAATTAGGCTTAATTTTCATCACGCAAATTCTATTTTTTATCTTCTGATTTTGAGGTGAAATGTGAGCCGGACCCATGATTTTAGTGAGATTTAACTGCACTAAAGCTCTATGTGCTTAGCCTACTGCCTCACACTTGCTGCTCTGTAAGCTGATTTTCACTGTGTATGTTTGCGTGAGGATGAATCTGGATGACATAATGAAGGGTTTAAGGCTTGATGCCCAGCGAGATTTGAAAACACATTTTATCATTACACTTGCAAGGTCAAATTCACCCTGGACTTTCACCTCCAAACTGAATGCGATTGCTTTCCTGCAGAGAGTGCGATAAACAATATCAAGCTCTCAAAACCCAAGACTGGCAAGTGTAGCAATCCTTTTTTCATGATTGTTGAGGCAGATGTTCTCTTATGGGGTCTCAGTAGATTCAGACTGCACGCATCGGTCTGTACAAACACGCCTGACAGTCACGTAACCGATCTTTATTAAGACATTCACGCTGGTGATCTGACACAAGAAAGACTTGTAAATCTCACAAAAGTCACCCATGATTAAAATATTCATGCTGTATGATATTTACAAGTTATTTCAAATAATACTGCAGTTAAGACACAGTATATGTTCAAAAATCAAGGTATTACCATGGTAACATATCCAAAAATCCATGGTAGAAAGAAATCTCCACTTCAAATCTTTAACGTTCCACTATGAGAGTCTCCATCTTTCCTTTTTGTGATGGCGTGTGTGAGAACAAGAGCTCTCCATTAGTGTGTTTTCCATACATTATTGACACACGACTACCATTTTCCCTTCGACCAGAGGGTCAGCGCAGAGGAACAACACAGCAGACTTTATTTCACTTGACAGATCATGCCTGACATTATTTTTCCATGGATGAAGGACATATTGCTTCCAGAACTAGAGGTACAATGTCTACAAATATTATACGGTCTTTTAAGTAGAATCAAATGACAATTGCATGTGGAATTAAACCAATATTTGCTGTCCAACATCCAAAAGGCAAGCATTTATATATTTCATCTATTAAAAAGAATCTGGGAATAAACAAGTAACAGTGAAAAGCTTTTCATTTACTTTCAACGCACATTATATCTATTTCTAACCCAGCTGATAATACACTGTCAGTCTGTGGCACGTGAAAGGAATTCGGTTCTGATTACAGAAGTGATTTGTAACTGGTGCAGTGGTTAAACTCTTGTAATCTTGTAATATATGACAAAAAAATACAGCATGTGTCTTTACAGCACTATGTACTTGTGGGTTTACTGTCTGCCTGTCAGTGCTACGCCTAAACAGCCTTTGGGCATGTGTGTTGGTAAAGCATCCACGAAAAACATTCCATGCTCTCATTAAAACATGCCATTCCGCATACTTTCATAACGTACAGATGCAAAAAAAAAAAAAAAAAGTTCAGAGCGGTATCATAACAAAAAAAACAAAATACATATATATTGGCACCTGTTCCCCCCTACTGAGTGTTCATCAACTCCATATTGTGCCTGACACTCAAATATGATTTGTGCAACCCAATGCAGTCACTTTATACATTTTTTGACTTGAATAACATTAATATAAATTGAGATGCAAATTGCAAGCTAAAGATCATTAGTGGAGTATATTAAAAAGATATTGCAATATGCAAGCACATAACTAATGCAGAAAAACTTAAGTGTGCATCACATTGCCTTACCTGTGGTGGAACCTTGGTGAAAGCAGGTTCAGGTTGCTTCATCGTGAGTTTGTCCCCTGATGTGACCGGGGCTTTCTCCCCCTTGGCCATGGCAGCCGGTGCGAGGGGTACAGAGACAGCAACTGAACTCTCTGGCTTCTCAGAGCTGGCTACAGCTGTGCCTGCATCCATTCACAGACTGCAGCAGTGAGAGGATGGGCGGGGTTACAGAGCTTCAGAGGCCACATGCACAGACGCTTTCCAGCTGTCACTCACAGATGTGAGCCAATCAGATGCCTCGCTCTGCCAAAACAAGCTGCTTACCTGAATCTGATACAGAGTACATTCCTATGCTGTTACACTGACACTAAATAAACACATATGCAAAGTAAGAGTTGCTTAAGAATTTAATTACTTGTATGTGCTGAATATACAGTTAGCCTAACACAAAACATAACGTTCACTTTTCCATCAGAAATACCTTGCGTA
Organism: Sinocyclocheilus rhinocerous; assembly: GCF_001515625.1. Classification (NCBI taxonomy): domain Eukaryota; kingdom Metazoa; phylum Chordata; class Actinopteri; order Cypriniformes; family Cyprinidae; genus Sinocyclocheilus; species Sinocyclocheilus rhinocerous. Next base: position 13,635 of record NW_015632707.1, read on the forward strand.
CATATAATGTAAAAATGTTTTGTTATCCAAGCAAGTGACATATTTGATTAAATAAAATATTGAATACACAGACTAACGAAACGTATCATGGTGATACCATGGTATTACATACAGACAGACAGATAGAGATATTATCTAACCTGAGTGATGCGGTGAGCTATCAGCTGCTGCAGCGGTGCATGAACTGCGGGTTCATTCCATCACTCACATTCACATTCACTGCAGCAGCAGCACGTTCAATAGATGTAATTACAAACACACACGTGCGCCCCCTACAGGACAGCAAACACAACTCACAGGATCCTAGACCTAGTGATGAGACATCCTAACTAACACGGCAGTAAATAAATCAAATTATTAGCATACAGGCATTTTAAATCTAAGTTGTAGTGTCATGGCATTGCATCAAGGCTGCATTTATTTGATCCAAAATACAGCCAAAACAGTAATATTGTGAAATATTTCTACAATTTAAAATAGCCGTTTTCCGTTTGAATATATTCTAAAATGCAATTTATTCCTGTGATGCAAAGCTGAATTTTCAGCATCATTACTCCAGTCTTAAGTGTCACACGATCCTTCAGAAATCATTGTAATTGACTGTTTTAAAATAAAAATTTAAAGAAACATTTCCTATTAGGCTATTGTCAAAAGTTGGAAACAGTTGTGTACAATTTTTTCAGGATTCTTAAATGAATAGATAGTTCAAAAGAACAGCATTTTAACAGTTATTTTAAATTGTAAAAATATATTGTTTTTGATATACACCACAAACAAAATGCATAAAATCCTTTAGTTTCACATAACTGCTCACAAACTCCCAGGTATACACTTGCCATAAAGTTAATGAAAAGATGAATAAATACGCTTATCAGGCCTGATGGTCAGACCTGGTCAAAACAGTCATATCAACCTTAATATACTCCAGAAATTCCTGACATTCAGCCCACTGGCCAGGAAACCAACCATATGGTTGGCATTACATGTAAACGCATTTCCAACATTTTGTGCAACGGTAAACAATATGTGGAAATGAACAGGATGTTTAAAAGGACAGTTGGAACAAGATTAATATGGAACAACAGTAGAGACTAGAAATAGTAATTACACTAATTCCTTGAATGATTAATAGATTATATAGTGATGAAAATGGTTTGACTGAATTGCATTGCGGATTGATAGAGGATCAACTTAAACTACCCAAAAACTGATAAAGACAATCGAACTATATGATTTCTTTTTTTAAATGCACTTCTAAAATATTTAAAAGTAATAGGTCAGAAGATGAATCCAAACGCGTTCACACCAAAAAGCAACATATTGATCAGAAAGTCGCCTAAATTTCTACTTATCCCCTCTGTGAGCGTTTAAAACACGCTAGAACCCATTTACCCCCCTTTGAAGTGAGAAAAGGAATCAGCATATCTTCAGTAGGTTTATTGCAAGCAGAGGTCTTTATAACAGAGCCTCTTGTCTTAGGCAAAGTGCATAAAACATTTGACATTTATAACTTAACGGTTCACAGTAAGACATACTAGCACAGATGATCGAACACAACTCCATTAAGCATCATGGCAGCTTCTATGATCTGAATTCTTCATTGATCTGTGCAAACATGTATAATAGTGAAGGTTAAAAGACTTGGCTTGTGCATACTGCATTGCATCAGAAAAGGCCAACACATCCAACTGTGAAAGAACATGACGAGAAATAAAAAATAAAACAAATAAATAAAAATAAAACTTTAAAAGAATAATTCACCCAAATATGAAAGCACTGTCATCATTTACCATTTTTAATCACCCACTTGTCATTCCATTTTGACTGAAATGTAAATTGTTATTCAGTTTATCTTTTAATCCAGTGAACTTGCTGTGACTGAATCACGGAGTCAGTCAACTCGACAACCATTTGTCTGATTTTTCATTTTTTGGTGAACTATTCATTTAAATCTATTTGTGTTGAGTGGCCATCTATAATGTCTTAGAAGGGTTTTCAAAATCAGGTGAAAATAGAAAAACACCGGCCTTTATGGTTTAAAAAGAATGAAAAATGTCCTCAGCCTCAGGCCATCCAGAATGTAAATGAGTTTGTTTTTTCATGGGCACAGATTTGGATAAATTTAGCATTACATCACTTGCTCACCAATGGATCCTCTGCAGTGAATGGGTGCCATCAGAATGAGAGTCCAAACAGCTGATAAAAACATCACAATAATCCACACCACTCTAATCAATCAACATCAATAAATATCTTATGAAGCGAAAAGCTGCATGTTTGCAAAAACAAATTCATCATTAAGGCTCTAAACTGTTGCTTCTGGACAAAATACAAGTCCATAATATTTTTTTTTTCTCTTTCGTCCTCTCACATCAAAATCCACTAACATATTTGTTTAGAACCGTTTTGGCCTATAAACGGTGCCTGATGTGTGCATATTTCTCTCCTGATTCAGATAAGACAAACTTTTTTACTGTAGAAAGCAATATCATGGATATTAGGGCTGTGCGATTAATCGAAATCGTCATAAAATCGTGATTTGAGCTTGCGCGATTTCTAAATCGCTTTATAGCACGATTTTCCACGCCCCCGACCTCCCGCAGTATGCTATTGGAACGCGCCTAAATGGAGCACGAGAACAGAACAGACCGGGCGGGCATACAAAAACGTAACGCCAGGTTCACACACTCCGTCTGTGGTACGTATTTTTTCCGCACCCATGTTAACGGATCAGAGCGTTCACACTGCACGCGATTGCGGTCCAGCAGTGCGCTCCAGGAGCGGTGCGTCTGCAGCAGTCATGCTGCGATCGTTTCCGCACGGAGACTATAGGCCCGGGTATACTTCACTCTCCGCGTTCACATTTTGTTACACCTTTACTTAGTGATTATTTTGCCTTATGTCTGTTCTAGAGACATGTTACAGCTTCTTGATAAAGCTCTAATTGGTTTTCTTTTGGTAATATGTTTCAAATTCACACTGAATGCATTAATGACTGTAAAGCATGTCTGTGTGTGTCAAAATCGTGATTAAAATCGAAATCGCAATATTGATCAAAGAAACCGCAATAGGTTTTTTTTGTCCATATCGCACAGCCCTAATGGATATTCAATTTTTATCAGATGCAATGATTTGATGTTACAAACATCTCGATGATTAATTTGTTTCTTACAAACACACAGCTTTTCGCTTCACAAGACGTTAATTGATAGACTGGATTCATGTGAATTATTGTGACGTTTTTATCAGCTCTTTAGACTCTCATTCTGACAGCACCCATTCACTGCTGAGGATCCATTGGTGAGCAAGTGATGTGATGCTAAATTTCTCCAAATCTGTTCACATGAAGAAACAAACTCATCTACGTCTTGGATGGCCTGAGGGTGAGTAATTTTTCATTTTTAGGTGATCTACTCCTTTAAGAGAGAAGGATTAATGAAATGTCTCTCAAACGTGTGGGATCAATAAATCGGAGTCTCTGGTGCAAGCAGGAACAGTCAGGAGTGACCAAAAGGAGCTTGTGTGTTGAGAGGCCTCTGAACGATGACAGCATTTGCTAAATCAGCTTCCTTTAAACTCTGACCCTCATCTCTCAGCTCTCGGAACGGCAGGGATGTAGTCAGGATGAAAGGAGCGTCCGTTCTCTGAGCCTGCTCCACAAAATGCTGCACATCACTGATCCTGGAACAATTACATAAAGGCCAACATGAATGCATCTTCTGAGGGAGCTTTGCAGCCGCATCTTAGCAATCATGTTCAAGTCAGAGGCATGAAATCCTTACATGTGGTGACGCAAACGTTAAATCCAGCGTAATCTGATTTGATCTGCTGCAAAGTTGCAGCTTACGATTCTTCCATTTTACCTTGTGAGCTTATATTACATAAATGATGAAGGAGAATTATGTAAGAGCTTTTGAGGGTAGGATTTCAAAACTGGAGCACCACAACATGCCCAGGGTGGATTCTGACAATACAATAAGAACATTCAGACATAATCATGTCTAAGGCCTGTAACCTTAGCTTTGTCCAGTTTATAAAAGCATAGTACACTAAAGAATGCATATTCAGTTATAGTTTTTTTAAGGTGATGCTTCGTGGGGCAAAGTACAAACCAAAAAATGCATTTAGACTTAAAACTTCCATGCATTTAGACCAAATAATTGGCTGCAGTATATTGATGGCGTCAAATATGGAATATTACATTTTTCTTAAAACATGTACTGTATACAGTTACTGCCATATAAATAAATAAATAAATAATATATATATATATATATATATATATATATATATATACTGAAACCCACTGTATATATATAATGCACACACATACACCATAGATAGTAAATCATACTTCTATATAATAATACTACATAAGTTGGATAAATATCATAAAAACATTTAATATTACATTTTTATACATTGTAAACAGTTACTTCAACTCTTTTTGCAATCAATTTATTTAATTTTACAACATTAGGGCTGCAAAAATTACACACTTTTAAGCATTTTTTTTCTTTAGGGGGAAATATGACCCAGATGTGTTTTCAAGAGGTTCACCTTCTACGAGCATATGATACTCACCGATGGCACAGATTAAACCTCTGCACAAGACGCTGACCGTCTGCCAGCCAGATCTGGAGGGAGGTCACGGGGAGGTCCTCATTCAGCTCCACAGCCGGGAGAGGAGGACCAGAACAGTCCTCATGTATCGACCGAGACCTGGCCACCAGTCGCGGAGCCACGCTACAGAGGACAATCATTGCAACTTAATCAATTTCTAAAGTATGGTTAAAAGCCTAACTTTGTCCAATGAACTGCAAGTATTGTCATGTGATTTCACATGTGATTAGAGGGTCAACTAACTAACACTAACATCTGGATAATCCTTGACACATTTACAGACAAAACACCTCAGAGTAGAAGTGTTTCGAGGACACCTAGTGGATGTTTGTGGGAATAACTACGACTAGATAAACTACTCAAATCTTTCATTTTATTACTTTACAGCACGTACTTAAGCATCACTATTAAGCCTTCTCTTTAGGTGTGAAACTTTACAGGCCAATTTAAAACACTATAAACCAGAGAGGATCTGCTACCTTCCCAGTCTGTAACCTCGGCCTGTAAACGGGTGAAAGGTCTTTTTCTTTGGGACATAAACTTCATCTTTCATGTCCTCCACGTTGACTTCTAGTTCTTCATCCTCAGCTCTTCCTTCAAGCTCCAGAGGCAGCTCACTTTAAATAAAGGATATTTAGATTATTACATGTCTGCATGTCATCATTTGAGGGGAAAAGTGCAATAATGATAATAGAATGGGCATTTTACACCTTTGCGAGAAGTAGAATGTGAATGCTATAATATTGCCACCGTGACAATTATCAACACTGCTCACCCTCTTTTAATGGCCTCCAAGAACTCTTGGTTTTCTTCTAGAGTGTAACTGCGTAAATCTTCATCGTTTACTGTGAAACCATTTTTCCACAGTCTCACTACAATCTCCACCTGAAAAAGTTCAGCCATGAAACACTCTTAAGCAGCCAGAAGAACCCTTGAAAATTTATTATTTTTTGCATTTCTTTCTGACGATGCTAGTGACTAAGAAATTACACACTTAAAGGAATATTTCACCTAAAAATGAAAGCAGAAAATTTACTCACTCTCAGTCCATCCAAGATGTAAATGAGGTTGTTTCTTCATCAGAACAGATTTGGAGTAATGTAGCATTACATCACTTGCTCACCAATGGATCCTCTGCAGTGAATGGGTGCCGTCAGAATGAGAGTCCAAACAGCTGATAAAAACAAACATGCAACTTTTCACTTCACAAGACTGATTTGATCCGCTGGAGTCATGTGGATTATTGTGATGTTTTTATCAGACTCTCATTCTGACGGCACCCATTCACTGCAGAGGATCCATTGGTGAGCAAGTGATGCAATGCTAAATTTCCTGATGAAGAAACAAACTCATCTACATCTTGGATGGTCTGAGATTGAGAAAATTTTCAGCTATTTTTTTGTAGTTGTAGTTTCTTCTCAAAGTGACATTACATTGATGTAGCTAGCTGTTAAGCCACAACAACATTATTATTTTAGGTAACCACCAGAATGTTCTGAACACAATTGCACACAAGAAGCCTCATATGAACTGTCTGACCTTTTTGCCGCTGCTGGCGACACTGCTGATCTTCTCCACCTCATCGAGCAGGTCCTCCACGGAGAAACTGGATCTAATTGGGCTCACCTCCTCGTCGTCCTCCTCTTCGTCACTTTGTGCCCCTTCACACCTAAGAGCTCACAAAGGCAAGAAAGTGTGATTCATTTTAGATTACTCCAATTACGAACATGCAGTAATGATATAATGTTACTGGCATGATAATGTTTTAAGATGGATAATGGACACAGAGCAGTGTATAGCGGACTTACCATGTGTCATCTTGAACCCTTTCTCTTGAATCAATATCTCTCATCATGACTTCTTTTGTTGTCCATCTTGCAACACAAACATAAGCGGGCATATATAAGTTATAAGGGATGGTGCAAGTCAACGTAACCACTGCATCAGTGCTTCCTGAATAATTCATGGGGCAGGACTTTGTGTGAGATTGACAGGTGCAGGAAATTCTCAAAACACTGATCGGCTTTCATACCAGTCCAGTAAATCAAGGTAAAATTATGTTTCAACTGACCAGAAATGACCAATGATACACTGATCAATTACTGCTGGTTCTTTTAATGGAATAATTATTCAAATTAAAAACATATTATAAAAGGAATACATATTAATATATTTCATAAAAATAAATATTGCAAAATAAACAAACTATTTAACAACAAACTCTTGCTTTCGGACATGTGCCATGAAATTACCATGTGATGCATTTGAAAAGTATAAAGATATTTCATCAGTATTAATCTGATCAGTATTTAATCAGCTGCTTATTACTGAATGATGACATCATGATGCACTTACAGTATTCTATATGACAATAGGCTTGTTTGAGATGCGCCTTGCCTCGCCTGAAATCTAGGCGAGAGTAGACAGCTGCAGTGAGAGGAGGCAGGGGTGCCGCTAGCAATTTTGGGCCCTATGAAAGAATATGAGGTTGGGCCCCCTACCGCACCAAACATACACTATATTGCCCAAAGTATTGGGATACCCCCTTCTAATGAACAGGTTTGACTACTTTCGTAATTTCCACGAGTACAAATCTTAATGTTTAAGCATATAATGATATTCTAGGGAATTGTGTGCTTCTAATTTTATACCAATAGTTTGAACAGGACCCTTTTCTATTCTAACACGACAATGCCTTTTTGTATAAGCCAGGCAAGGTTATAAAATAAATAAATAAATAAATTTAAAAAAAGATTGATTCAGTCAGTGTGGAAGAACTTGACTGGTCTATATAAAGCCAAGTCCTAATCCCAGCTGAAGACCTCTGGTGTGACTTTAAATGCAGACCTTGAGCCAAAAACTTATCACCAAACACCAATGACTTGTACATACATATGGACAAATGTATTGGGACACCCCCTTCTTTAGAACAGAAAAAGGCACTTCCAAAACTGTGGCATCAAAGATGGAAACATAATTAAAAGTATTTAAAAATTGCATTTCCATCTTTGTTGCCACAGTTTTGGACTTGTCTATGTACGTACTAAATGATTGTACGCATATGTACAAGTCATTTGTGTTTGGTGATGAGTTTTTGGCTCAAGGTCTGCATTTAAAATCACACCAGAGGTGTTCAGCTGGGAATAGGACTTTGCGTTCTGCAGACCAGTCAAGTTCGTTCACACTGACTGAATCAAT